>NC_092798.1:3758455-4058455 GCF_918797505.1 Bemisia tabaci
CGGAGCCTCAGCTCTCGGTCCGATGTGGCATCAATTTTTGGTCTCGCGACCCAGCCTCATTACCGACAGGGGTGTCCCAAAAGACTGCGGGGGTATGCGACCCTTGGACTTGGTGATGAATTTGCGGCCCAAGCCAGGAAGTTCTCAGAAGTGGACACCGAGGAAGGGTTGAAAACACAGCCTGGTGCCATTAGCCGCCCGGGGCGCTGGCGTCCGACATGTGTAAATGAGGCCGCTTCACTTTTGCCAGCATCAAAATTGATGCGGCATCAGGAAGCCATGCCAGGTGTCAGCTTCACCAGGTTAAGCGCCTCACGGGCAAATACAATCCCCGGCGCACTGTCCGATGCGGCATGAAAGTCAGCGCCAGGTACCTGCCTCTGCCTCAAACCTCAGCTCTAAAGCCCTGCTTATGACAATGGAAAAGCGATCTCAAAATTTGAAAAAATGACTGATATCTGAAATCATGGAACAAATTGATGCGATATATCACATGTCCCTCTGACACAAAAAATGGCAACTGTCAAATCACCTTAGGTTCGGAGGGAAGTGTAACAAGCATCATAATACTTTCTATGCTTCCCTTTTTACAATTTTCTCCTCTGGTTTATCAACAATATGTTTCAAATTTTAAATTAAACATGAAAACCTATCTTTCATTAATCTACATTGTAAAAGTCAGTTTGGAAGTTAGATTGTACCCTAAGAACAAACTATTTCAATTTTTCAGATGATTTGCAGCTCCTTGCTAAATTTCTGACAGAAAGTGATGGATTTAGTCACTCACTAGACGAAAGCAGCAAAAAAACACCAAAGAATTCCAAACCAACACCCAAGCAAGAAAAATCTCTTTCAACCAAAGAAAAGAGTGTAGTGCATGAAAATGCTCTAGACTCATCTGATGATGAGTATGGAGAAAGCAACCGAGTCATTGTTCAGGATTTAAAAAAAAAAGTTTCAAATTCCAATCCTGTGCGCACCAAGAATGATGTCACCAAGTCTTGGAATCAGAAAGTTAAGGATAGCTCTGATACTCCAAAGCCACTCCCTAAATTTGGATCTTCTCCTTCCGATTTAAATGTCTTTGTTGATCCTATTTTCAGAATGAGGCTTGTGTAAGTAGATTTTCTTTTTCTGTTCAGTAGTCTACCTTGTTCTTTGCAGTAAATCACCATATTACATGTATCTTTCCAAAATTGCGAGGAAAGCGATTCAGATCACAGAGCGTTTAAAAATTAACTCCACAACGAGATATTAATGTGTAAATTTTACCGACTTGTTTTCCAAAGAAAGAACTAAGTGTGACATGAAGTCTGAAAAGCTGCAAATGGAGGTATAAGGTTTCGTACTTTGGTCATTGATATCATTAATATAAACTTCGAAGGATTCTGCCTTTTTCTATTTCACTCGAGGGGAAGTGTCCCCTCCCGGACTCTCTTCCCCACCCGGTGACTGACGCTGCGCTGTGCTGAACGGTTCAGCCTGAACCTTTCCCCTACGTCTGACCGTTCCCCACTCCTCTGTCAATCAAACCATGCCACCGCTTTTACGTATTGTCGCTCGCCCGCCCAGGTACCTACCGGCCAGCGGTCAGTTGATGATAAATCTCGCTCATGCTCCTACGCAGCTACGCATTGACTACGCCAGCGAATTACTTTCCAAATAATTAGAATTTCTTCGATAATAGTTTTCTTTATTTATTCGACTGTATTTTTTTCTCTGTTCTACTGTGATTTCCTTGGTTCTCTACTGTGTTTTTCCTAAATCTCTGAGTCAGAAATCTGAAGCACTTCGGTATGCACCGAGTACTTCAGATGTGTAACCTGAAACCTTCGGTATATACCGAACTACTTCAATTGTCTGACCCGAACTTCGGCAGATGGACCTTAACTTTTCGGATACGTGATCCGAAAACTTCAGAGATCCATATGATCTCAGCTTCGGGTTCCATGCACAAATTTTTTTCTCCGTGTTTCCTTTTAGGGGACGCAACTAAAATCTCAGTAAATTTTTTTCAGAAAAGTAAAGAAAAAAAAAAAGTGGCTAACGATGATTCCTCACCTTCACGTGGTGTTGGCTGTTTTTACTAAGTGGGAACCGTCCATTTTAAGATTTAGTCTATTTCTTGCCCTGCCATTATTATTCTACAAGTTAATTGTGGAGTGAGAATTTCATAATGTTTTCTATGAAATCTTCAAAATATAGTGATAAAAAATTTGCAACTACTACAAAATCGGCTCGCGAAGCGAGCCGAATGTCACTCGCGTAGCGAGTGACCGGGGGTCCAGGGGGCGTAGCCCCCGGCTAGGCGTGACGGGCGCGCGAAGCGCGCCCAGAACGGCTAGTATATTTAATGCAAAGCAATTGGACCATGGCAAATCGTACCAATTACCCATTTGTATATTTTGCCATTTAACTGATGTTCTGGTGATTTGATGGGTGAAGAGCTCTGACAATGAGTCAGAATGACATGCGGTATATTTCATGTATTAACTCATAAGTTAACTGTACCTAATTATAATATTTATTGAAAATTGCATTTCTGTTGGGTCAAAGCTAAAGAATTTACTCACTTTATTTGTTAAACTTATTCAGCAAAATAAAGGCAGAGTTTTTTAGAGGAAAATATTGCATTTGACTGCGATTCCGGCACCAGTATTGCATGCAATATTCCCCTCTAGAAAGACTCTGCCTTCAGTAAGCCAAAGTATATTTATTTCTTGATTTATATTCTTTTGTGATGTTCAGGAACCCACTATTTTCATCAGCAACATTATTAGAGCGGGCCAAAGGTCGTACACCTGTTCCAATTCATGAGCTGAATAGATATTTATTGACAAAAGATTTTGACAAAGTTGACTGGTTTACTGCTGGAATAATAGTTTCAAGATATTCAAAAGCTTCCTCAAAGGTAAGCTTTAATCTTGCAACTCTCAGAAATCTGTGAAGGTATTGGTTCCCAGGTTCATCTGTGAAGGTTTTGGTATTTGGTTTTGGTACTCAAAAGTTCCTTGAAGATCTTGAATCAAACAGATATAAAACCAAAATGGGATTGCTGAAACAGATAGTTGAATTTAGACGGTATTCAAAAGAGTCGGCCTAAATATATAAGATATTGCCCCATCACCTCTTATATTTTATTACTCTTACTCTACAAGAAAACTAAGACACATTCTACCTCCAAATTTTGTGAGTCTGTTTCCTCTGCTGTTCTTGAAGATTTCAAGATGTTACATTGGTTAGTTCTCTTGCAAAAAAATTAAGTATGGAGAGAATTCAGGCATTGTGAAATACAGTTAGGCTCGATCTGGTTAAATGAAGCTTCAAATGTAAATCAACAGACATCAAAAATTTGAAAAGAAATTTTGAAAGTATTGATGTTAATTTGATCAGCATATGGAAAACTCAAATTTCAGGTGAATTGAAAGGTTATCGATATTTCCCAGAGCTCTGTAGTTTGTCAGGATTGGAATTTTGATTCATCGACAACTCCTCTCGTTTTTCATCTTATGGTTTTGTAACAAGAGCCTACACTCGAGGAATATTACAAAATTTTAAGGAGCTGTGAATAATTTATAATTTGCACAATCCATGAGTTTTTAGAGATAAAAGACAGACAAAATCGAAGACCAAAGTGTTAAACCATCAGCACTGTTTGCGATGTTGCAGACTTCATGTCATGCTTAATTTTTTCTTCGGACAGTAGTCAATGTGATTCATTAAAAACGGCCTTGAACTTCTTTCTCTGTTAGCAACATATTCCGCATAACATGCTCTAAAGTTGGCTTGTGTTTTTTTCAGAATAATAAATTAGAGGTGGACATTTTGAAACCCTGCAATGGAGGTATGAGATTTTGCACTTTAGTCAGCAAAGCTCACTTTACTTGAGCTACAAAGCTGAACTTTGTACTTATCCAAAAGTACATTAATTTTTAGCATGTAGTTTCACTATACAATAAAACCTTACAAAATAGGCAATTCTTTTTCAAAGTCGTTAAAGTTGTAACTGCCTTACACCTCACTGACAGCATTATTTTCTGACTTTCCAGGGAACTTTGTACACCATTTTGACTTTGAGTGATTTACACAGTGGTTTGAAGTCATTCAGTCTATTTTTATTTGGCAAATGCCATACAGATCTATCCAAAATTGGTATCGCAACTGCGATTGGAATTCTAAATCCGTCACCCTTGGACAATCGGTAAGCATTGCTCTATTTTTTCCGAACCGTATAATTTTATGTTTTTTGTTATGTACAGTGAAACCTTGCTAAAGTCGAAAATTTTTTCAGTCTCTAAAGAAAAAATTATAATTATAACAATTTCGTCACTCTTGTCGTGAAGGTAAAGCTGTTTAAGTCAAAGAAAAATCTTTGGAAAGAGTGGCAAAAAATCAATCATATACAGGAAAAATCAAGAGAAAGCCACATTCTTCAAAAACAGGTTTATGATGACGTAATTGAGGACCATGCCGGAAGGAGGGCGCATGTACAAGGTTCAGCGTCGTTAGCAAAACGCATTTGAAGATTTGAAATGGTGTCCTGAAAAATTAAATGCAGCAGTTGGTTAAACCAAAGGCACTTCTCTTAAACTAGATCCTACAGCTTTGAAATCCATTAAAAGTTTGAAAAAATAAATAATTTGCCCTCTGTAATCATTGGACAAAGTAAGCCAGAGATATGCCCTTCTTTCGAAATTCTAGTATGTACGATAAAAAAAGAGGATCGTTTTTCTTCAATAACTCATAAAGTAATGATAAAGAAGAAAATCGGGGAAATGTCTTTCTGCAAATACATTTCAGCACTCTAACAAGACAAAATTCTTAAGATCGGGTCACTGGTTGCAGAGAAACCCAGCTTTTTCCGGGCGCACTTATGATTGCTGAAGACACTAAATTCACCATTAAGTCGATTTCCTTCTTTTGTATCTCGACGAAAATTAATTTAAAGCAAATCAAAGAAAGTGGTCTCTGCAGAATTTCTTCAGCTTTCTAACGAGCTAAAGTTTTTTAAAATTGGAGGCTTATCAGCGGAAAAGCTGAATTTCCCCGGTTACACGTACATAAGAAAAGTGCATTGTTTTTTTTTGAAAACTGATATACTTGTAACTCGCTGTTGCACCTTATTGAGTCTGGGGGGTCGCCAAAGATGGTCAAACATTCAAAGATGCGAATTTAAGTTTTATGATGAAATTTTTCTCACTTAATTTCACGCAGAACACAATTTGTGCAACAAAAATTATTTAATATATCTCACTAACCAAGATATTAAAGTTTTTTCATGTATTTTTTTTTTCTTCTTCTTTATTCAAAATATAGAGAACTCAAAATAAAGAACTCGAATTATAGAGAATTCAAACTTTTTGCTCAAAAATTGTTGCGCGCACCAAAGAACATCTCAACAGGGCTGTTTCAGTATTTCTCACTTAAATTTCATTTGTCCGTAAGAAAACAATTACATGAATTTTTCTAAAATTTCTTTTGATTTTTCTTTTCCCTTGTGGGGAAATCTAATAACCTCTGAAATTTTTGGACTAATTAGTGGGACCACTCTGCTGTGCTAAGCAAGAACGCCGTAAATCCATCAAGATTGTTCCTCATTTTTTGGAACATAACACGTCTATACTATAAGCTCCGAGACCTCCTAATTTTACGAAACTGGTGACGCTTAGTTCCAGCGTTCTACCGGGCCGATTTTCATGATTTTTGCGGCAATCGACGGGCAATTGTCTCTAGATTAGCCAACTCTTTTCAGATTTTCAAAATATGGCCCAGGTTTTTTTATATTACGTGGTAAAGTTGCGAATTCTCTCATAAGAACAATGTAAATTTATACTTTTTGTCATAGTTCGTTTGAGCGTTCTACCGGGCCGATTTCCATGATTTTTGCGTAGATCGTCAGGTAATTGGCCCTAGATGTGCCCGCTCTAATTAGATTTTGGAAATAGGACCCAGGTTTTTTCAAAATCACGTTATAAAAGTGAGTAACTATACAGAATGCTCCGGGACTGCTGCCGCTATGCGCGGGAGGATGCGCAGTGGTCGAGGAGGTTGCGCAGTAGCTGGGTAGCCTGCGCATCAGCTCTATCTTTATGTACACAAGATTCACTTATTAGAGTCATGTTCGGCAGTGGCCGAGTTGGTTAAGGCGGCTTGCTAGGCCTTCTGCTGACATGACGGGTGTTCGATTCCCTACCCGGGAATGTTTTGAAATTCTCTGTCCGACTCACTTCAATATTTTACTGCAATGGAGCATCAATAAATCATTGAGAATCGCATCCTTTTGCCTTCTCATTTTTTTTTCTTCTTTAGTTATCAAAAAGAAAAATCATTTCATTCTAAAAAGTAAAATATACCTCATGTAATTTTTTAGGGGACCAACATTAATGAGAAGCTAAAAGAGAAAAACGCAACGATAAAAATCGGAAACGAAAGAAAATTTAAAAAGAAAATAAATGAATAAATAAAAAATAAGAATAAAAAAATTAGACAGCATTGAAATTTAGGAAAACTAATAATATTTTGAATAACCGACCTATATACACTTCATGCTGGCTGAATCCATAATTTTATTCTTTGAATATTTTATTACTCGGGATTCTTCAATATCTATACTATAAGCTCTCAAGCCTCCTAATTTTGCGAAACTGGTAACGCTTAGTTCCAGCGTTCTACCGGGCCGATGTTTATGATTTTTGCGGCTATCGACGGGCAATTGTCTCTAGATAAGCCAACTCTTTTCAGATTTTCAAAATATGGCCTAGGTTTTTTTATATTAAGTGGTAAAGTTGCGAATTCTCCCATTTAAACAATGTAAATTTATATTTTTTGTCATAGTTCGTTTGAGCGTTCTACCGGGCCGATTTCTAAGTTTTTTGCGGTAATCGACGGGTAATTGGCCCTAGATGAGCCCGCTCTAATCAGATTTTGGAAATAGGACCCAGGTTTTTTTACAATCACGTTATAAAAGTGAGTGAATTTTCAGAATGCTCCGAGACTGCTACCGCTATGCGCGGGAGGATGCGCAGTGGTCGAGGAGGTTGCGCAGTAGCTGTGTAGCCTGCGCATCAGCTCTACACTTATCTACACAAGATTCGCCCCGTCTGCCTCAGGTAGAGCGGTGGCCGAGTCGTCAAAGACGTCGGAAGCGTCCACCTTGAACATGGTATGGGTTCGATCCCCGTCTCCCGAAACTCTTAATTATTACCTGATTATCAATGTTCGTTGTTTTACTGCAATATTTCATCAAGTAGTCATTCCAAAACGCGTCCTTTAGACTTCAAAAAAATAATTTTGTTTCTTTATTCATCAAAACCAAAAATTATTTCATTCTAAAAGTAAAGTATACCTTATATTGTAATTTTTTAGGGGAAAAATAAAACTAACACCGATAGGAGGGTAAAAATAGGGCCGCGAAGCGGCCCATTGATGGCGCGGAGCGCCTTCAGGGGGTTGGGCCGCGTAGCGGCCAGGGGGCGTAGCCCCCTAGTTATAAAATAAAAACTGTTTTACCCATGCACCTCAAATTTTCAGATTTAGATCTCGATAGTATTTGTAAAAGAATTCTATGGAAATATTGTCCCAAGGCACACAAGTTTTTCTGCTATAACACATTGATTCCAAATAATGTATAATGGCGTTTACAGCGTTTTTGCGTTGCTTAGCAGCATTTTCCCTTGGATCAATGAAATGTTCATGGAAGTACCAGATCAGTACAGACAAGATACATTTCTTCTCGCAGAAGACAATGAAATGTTTGTTTTTCCAATCCCCAAAAATCAATTTCCAGATCAAAATTCATCGATAGTCGTAATTCCGTGTAATCCTAATTAGAATTATTCTGTTCTCGACTTTCAGGAATAACAAAGAAGAAGCAGCACTCTCTATCAGATCTCCAGACCAAGTTATTGTGTGGGGAACCTCTAAGGATTATGGAACTTGTAAGACAGTGTAAGTTTTCATTAGGTGTAATTAAATTCTGTGTGCAAAATTCTGCATTGGCTCCATCTAATAATCTTGGGCCCTTTGAAGAGCTTCCCTCCTCCCTTGGTTAAACCAACATGATGCGCCTGCTGAAATTTGTCCGTCTTTCCTACAACTTAACGAAATGCCTGATGAAAACATTACTCTGCAAAATTCTTAATCATCTGTATAGATTCTTCTTTTTTATTTTAACAAATGATATTTAAAAATATTGTAATCACTACCATAAGTATTTCAATGGCCAAAGTGCAAAACCGCGCATTTCCATTCGCGACTTTCTGTAATACTGTATTTTTTCATTTGAGAACTAGTCAACACAATGGGCCTGTTGCAAACTTTTGCTAGAGCAAAACTAAGAGTTGTTTCCTACAGATAATGCCTCAAAAATCAGGATGAGCGCATCGGCAAAGTCTGAAATGCACTCATAACTTCACAATCTGCGTAAGAAATTTGCGGTTTTTTGAGCTTCCCGCTTCGAAAACGATATTACGGTACAGGTGAACATTTTTTTAGAGGAGTCGTTCCATTGGCGGCAATACTCATCATGGCCGACGCCAGTCCGCCAAAACACAAGTGATGGGACGAGATAACACCTGAACAGAATTAAACCAGATAACAATCGGCGTGTTTACGTTCATATTTTCCTCGCCCGCCTTAATTGACCTTGAGTTCTCCTCGAATTACGCGAGGAACTGCGCAAGCATCGGCCATGATGAATATTGCCAACGATGGAGCAACTCCTCTAATAAATTTTTTTTTTTTTTTTTTTTTTTTTTTTTTTTGAGTTTTGTGGCTTTTATTCCTTTGTATTATTTTGATAGGAATCTACAACCATCTATAGACAGAGGAGGTTATATTAAAGCTAAGAGGGATTTGAAAGAATAGGAATGTACAGTAGAATTTTTTTTAAGGTTTTTAGAGAGTTGGGTGGGTATATAGTAAAAGTAGAAGTCCCCTACACCAGCTTCACGCTAAGAGACTCGACATAGCGACTAATAAGAAAATAATTGACTGAGCCATGGAGAACATACCAAGTGAACAATCAGGACAAGTTGTTTGGTAGGGCATAGAAGGGTTGAATGAACTACTGGATTGGACTAGTGGAAATTTTAGTAGTTATGGAATAGGACCTTTAGAGGAATATGTTATTGGTAGTTAGGAAGTTATTTATTATTATATATTTTCTTAAGGAGGGTTCGTGTAATAATGAAGCTATATTGTAGGGGGGGAAATATTTTATATTTTTTAAGTCTTGAAACATTTTATCTCTGTCTTTTAGTTTTTCGCATCGGAAGAGGGTATGGTTTAGATCGCCTAACAGGCCACATTCACACTTACCACCTGTGAAGGAGTATCGTTTTTGAAGCGGGAAGCTCAAAATAACGCAAATTTCTTACGCAGATTGTGAATTTATGAGTGCATTTCAGACTTTGCCGATGCGCTCATCGTGATTTTTGAGGCATTATCTATAGGAAACAACTCTTCATTCTGCTCAAGCAAAAGTTTGCAACAGGCCCATTTCTCGAAAATCTCCTTGATTTTTTTTTCTTTGTTAGCAGAATATTCTGTTAATATTTTAAGGTAGAAATTTGGTTTGTTTCTCCCAAAAAAATTGAAATCAGAGTGTGGAAATTTTGAACCATTGCAGTGGGGATACGTAGTTGCACTTTTTGCCATCGGTATGCCTTCTATCCACCCACAAGAATTAAGCTTACAAAGATATCAAGAAATATAGATAACCTAATGAGATTATTAAGAAGACTAGGACTTTTGAAATTCTCTGTCTTTTGTAGTATGAAAATTAAGTGCACTACATCACTAGTTCGATCAAATCTATGTGGGTTAAATGATGAATAAGAGAGAGAGATAAAAGAAGAATAAAAAACGGTATGAAGATAAGATTGATTAACATGTCAAGGAAGAAGAAAATGAGTCGTTGTCTTCTAATCAATGAAGCATTTTTTACTATCATGAAAAAACTAGCTTTCCACTTCTTAAGAAATAGTAATTCATCTATGAATTTTAATTTCAAGTTGCGTTACGATGTTTCAGGAAAAAGGATGGAGAAGTATGTGGCGCGTTTGTCAATGTTAACACTTGCAGAACTTGCATCTACCATCTCAATACAGAATATAAAAAATTTTCCCAACGAATACCATCCTCGTTTTCTAAAGTGGAAAAACCTTCAAGAAATGCAAAAAAAGGCGTAAGTTTAACAGTGGCGTAGCTTGAATTCGATGTATCAAATGTCATGCCATTTAAACCTATGGTGAAGAATCGATTATTAAGGTGTTCGCTGCGAACACCCTGTTTATCGATCCTTCCCCATAGGTTTAAATGGTATAACAATCGATATATCGCAAAGCACGCCATGCTACTGAAGTTTAATCAAGCTCTTTTTGAAAATCTTCTCTGGAAAAGATCCTGTGTACAATGGGATCTCTACGGCACTTATATCTCTCCTGTCACAAGCTGACTAATGGAATTTTTCATTCTTTCTTTCCAAATTCATCACCAACTTCTTTGCCTGGAGAATGTCCAGCTTGAAAATTTCAAATAGTATTTTGATTTTTAAAGCTATCCAGCCCAATCATACTTACGGTTTTGTGGGTTTTTTAATCTTTTGGTTACCGACAAGGAACGAAATGAGAGTAGTGCAATTGATTGATTCTTTGTAGAAACAAAGCTTCAGCGATGGTGCAGAATATTCCAAATTACTGATCGTTTGTGTTGATCTGGCGTTTTTACCTGACAGCCTTATTTCCGTCTCGCCTCGCAGATAGATTTCCGACTTTGTGTTAAAAAGCCCAATTTCACGGTAAAATTTGCGTTTTACCCAGCAGCTCTCTGTCTCACCGTTTCTCCCCAACTTTCAATTCTATGCATCTAATGAAGCTTGAGACTTGCATTGATCTCCAGAAATATTATAAAATTAATGGATGGTTCTCAAAGGAATTCAAGAGTATTACATTTTTTTTTTATCATTTTGAACTATCACTTTTCTTCTATCTTGCAGATGTTTTTCAACCAGTCAGTCAGTTTACAGCCAGCAAAGAAAAATCTGGCGATGAGAGCGAAGGATCTTGCCCGGATCAACAGTTTGACAAATTCTGACCCCAGTAAACCTCTCTCGTCGGTAGAAAACACCAGTAAGAAGAGAGATGAAGAACCGCAGCCTTCTTTCTTTGAGCATCGTCTGGCAAAAATGGCTCAGAACTCTGTGTAAGCTCCTGTTTGAGTTTTCGATGATTCGCCCTTAAACTATTCCACCTTGTTCAGGAAAACCGCTGCATGAACATTTGAGAGTTGCCAAACTTCCTTCAATAGAAGGTTTATTTTAAAGGAGAGTTATGAATATCCTCTCTTGACATTTAAACATAATTTAGATCCAACTGCAAATAAACGTCTCTGAAAAATTGTTTGATAAATTCTCAAATATTGCCTCGAAAATTCATATTTTAACGCATTTTAATGAGGAAATTTTGCAACCGTTGAAGGCTCCTACAGCGTTCTTCCGTCACACGGCAGTATTGGCAACAACCACAGTTAGGATCTTAGTTAAGTAAGTTTACGTACTTTAAGAGAGTAACAGAAAATCTTGATTCTTACATTTAATTTCATCGCTAATTTGAAGACAGCTGATCTTCTGTCGGCTCTTCAAGTGGGTGAGCTCATTTTGCATAAATTCCAGCAAAATATACAGCAAATGATCAGAGTGTAGTAATTTTTTTTCCCCTCATGAAGATAAAGATGAAGATCTTCCAAGGACTATCTAAAATTTTGCTCAATTGTTGTGAAACTGCTATAGGTGGCAATATAACTTAATATCACTGCCCGAAGCATAAAAACATGTAGGAAACATAGGGAACATATCAGTTAGTTGAGAACTCAAATCTCAGACAAAATATAAAATAAGCAATGAATAAGCTCAATTGTTGTGAAACTGCTATAGGCGGCAATATAACTTAATATCACTGCCCGCAGTATAAAAACATGTAGGAAACATAGGGAACATATCGGTTAGTTAAAAACTCAAATCTCAGACAAAATATAAAATAAGCAATGAAAATCAACATTATTTAAATCACAAGAAAATGGAAAATCATAGAAAAATGTTTCCTGTTCTATAGTGAATCTAGCACTATTTGAAATCTTAGATTACCTCATCTATTTATGTATTAAGAAGAATTTTCAGATTGCTTCATATCGTTTCGAATGTACCAAATGACATCTGAAACAGGCAACACTGTACTAAATTTTCCCATGTTATATTTTTACACATCTTGTGCAATGAAAGCAGATTTTCTTGCTTTGGACATTTCTTGCTTTGGACAAGTCGTTTTTCTCTAATACACTATCCTCAATTTCTGCCAAAGAGTTTATTTTTCTCCTAAAATTGCTGCCTATGATTTTTCATTCCCAAAATTTTCTCTTTTTTAGGTCAACAAATAAAGGAGAGCCTCAGACATTCTCTAGACTATTCACCAAGAATAAAATGCCTGTGTCATCTCCGTCTGTCTCAAGTAAACCATCTGTTTCTTCTTCATTGAATGGCACCACTAAAGGTTCAAACAAATCAAATCAACCTGGAAAAATCTGTGATACCAGCTTCGATAAACCCGTTCCTAAGTTGTCAAAACCAAGGTAAGAACTCCTCGCTCTTGTTTTATTTGTATTTTATCTTTAATTTTACGCAAGTACTGAATATCAGAATTTTTAGGATTTGTTTTTTACTTTTAGGAGTTTATGTTTTTATTTCTGTCTCACTATAGAAACAGCGTTTGTGCCAATAGTTTCCCTATGCAGATAGGTGCTCAGAATTAGTCAGAAATAGAAGCTAGTTCCTAGGAGTCCGCAAAGCTTCGCATTTTGTGAAGCGAAGCGCGAGGTCGGAAAAAGCATAGCAAAGCGAAAATTTTGCGGTAATGCAAATTTTCGCGCTCTTTTGGAATCAATGCCGAATGCCAATGATTGATGGATAATTCTACGTAAACCAGTTCTTTGTCCATGCGCTACGCATATAAGTGCCTTTTCTCCTAATCCAATATCCAGCCTTCAATTCCATCATAATAAAATTTTTTGAAAAGTTTAAATCGATGGTTTTCAAATTATATTTACCACAATTTTGTAGGTATTGCTTGCTATGTTTTAAATTAAAATAGATAAAAAAAATTAGAAGGAAAATAAAAAGCAAAAACAGTTTTTATTTTTCATCATTCCGTGATTATTAAAGCAAAACCGGTGAGAAATTAAAAAAAAAATCTTAGATCTGCTGGCATCTCAATAAAAATGTATTCTTAAAATTTAGGGGAAAAGGGGTAAAATTTAATGAATGTATTCTTCACGTAATCCCTGGTGTCCAATTAAATTCATCACCGTCGCACGCTGAGTCGCAACTTGCTGGAGTGATCGCCACGAAATTCTGGGGGTTGCATCCAGCATATTTGAAGGGTTTTTTTTTGTCCGCTTCGCTTCGCAGTTACTTTGCTTTGATAAACTCCGCTTCGCAGACCCCTACTAGTTCCTCTTGCAAAAGGAAGTGAAATTGGCCAAGGAACGATGAGTACTGTTTCTGAGTATGTTCATGTAAAAGTACACCAAGTTCTGAGCTTTTCAGGCGCAACAAGAAGTTTTATCGTTGGTTGTGACTTTGATCTATCACAATTAATCAATCTCTCTGTATTCTCTGTAGTATATGTATGTTAATGCCCACAAGCAGACATTTTATCAACGGATTTCTCCTGTTAAGTCTTGCTACGAGATAAAATTTAGCTACATTGTGTAATTATATTACATGAAAAAGTATTAAATGTATAATCACTGAATCTACATAGATTCAAATATTCAAATTAATTTAATGATTATAAATAATCGTTACCATCTTGTTAAAGTTAAGCCATGACCTATTTTGATCACACTAAGTCAGTGTATTTGTATTGTCTGATTTTCCATCAAATTTTGTTTTCTATTTCACAGCTCCTTAGCAAATGACTCGATAGATCTCGAAAACGTCGTGAAGCCAAGCGCTAGCAATCAAAAGGTAAGTTTATGAGCTTAGGATACGCTGCTCAAGTAAGTTAGCTTCAAGGCAGAAAAGGTTCTATTATTGTCATGGATTTGGATCGTAGCCGAGTAATTCTAGAATGCAATGAATTTACGTTGAAGAGAGTCAAAGCAGAGTTTTAGTTGTAATATTTTGAAGTATCAAATTTTGAACCAATGACATTTTTGAACTTTGCTTTGTCCTTTAGATTATGTAAGAGAGTAAGAAAATGCAAATACATCAACAGTCATGAAAGTCTATGTAACAAAATAAAAAAAGAATGTTTAAAAGCTGATACATTTAAAACACAGATATCCCTCTCTCCTAGCCAGATTCCGTCCCAGCTTCTTTATTTTAATATTTTAGTCTTGTTTTGTTTTTGTTACTTTATTTTATGCTAATCTTGATTTATCTCATTACAATTAAAAAAAGGTTAAAAACCCAATTGTGACAACTTTTACGAACTTTTATAGCAGACTCGTTTCTAATTTATCACTGGGTCTACTTGGTTTTTGTATCAAACGTACTTAAAGGAACAAAAGCTATCAATTTTTAAAAAGAAGCGTATTTAAAAATCAACTGTCTGGGAGAGTTCTCGGATTAAGAACAAAAATTACTGAATATGTGAAAAATATTTTCTTAGTTTAGGTAACTTGTGGCCAGATTGCAAATTTGGTTTTTACTGTTCTGTACTGTTTTCTAGTTTTTACTGTTTCACATACTTTATTTTTAGTTTCTTTTTCTCTTCATTTGTTAAATCCACACATAACAAGACAGCTCTGTTCTAATTCCTCTATTACTTTCAGTCTTTTTCATATGAAGATTTCTTAGCTTTGAAGAAAAGTAAGAACTCAAGACCTGCAGAAGATGTTTGTGAAACACCACCAACGAAGAAAGTGAAAGTTACCAGCGCATCAGGAACGAGACCCATCGTAGAGAAGAAGGTAGATGTAGAGCTGAATTTCTCATTTGATCCTGAGATTAGTCTTTTGAATCGACAAACTGATCCAAATTCTCTCGCTGCAAAAACTCCGCCTACAACATCCTCTGGAATTGCATCTCAATTGCTCAGTGCTGTCCAAAATCGTTTGCCGAAGAATGCACGGGAGAAAGCCAAAGTAAGTATTCTTTCAACCCTCTAAAAATATATTTGATGATTCTGTATGTGGGAATAGTAATTTAAAGAGAACAATAAGTTCACCCCTGTAGTTATGTCGTATTTCAGCAGTTCAAATTTTGTCCTTCATCGTCTGTGAAGGGAAATTCACAATTTTTCATGGATAATGTTATTATTGCAGTTATTGTCAATAAAAACATGTAAATTACGAGGGTCATCCAAAAAGTAAGGTTCCCTACCTTGTATCTTTCGAACGAAAAGAGATAAATCAAATCGGTAAAAACGTAAATATTAGGCATACTCTAAGCTTTAAAACAAGCTCAAGTTTTTGAAAATCGGTTGAGGACTTCGCGAGAAAACTCAATTTTACTGAGACGACCTCCCGTCGTCGCGTGCCCACCTCCGAGGTCAGGATGCGCGGAGAGTCCCTTACTTCAGACTCGGCTTATCGCCTCTAAACATCAAATCGAAAAGGAATTGAAAAGATTTTATCAAGTAGGCCTTACCTTACTTTTTGAGATAGTCTCCGCATCTTTTTTGACATTTCTGGTATCATTACAGCAGCTCTTTCATGCCTTCCGCGTAAAAGGTCTCGTCTTGGCTCCAAAACCAGTCATTGCCAGCGATCTGCACATCCAAATCAGTTGTTTACCGTGGTAAAATTTTTCCCCAATCCTCCGTACTCTCTTAATTTAGCCTCAGGTGACTTTCGTCTATTCCTGAGATGAAAAACTCCCAATGTGGAAAGCGATTTCCAACCGATTTAGAGGTGCAGATCGCTGGCAATGACTGATTTTGGAGCCAAGACGAGACCTTTTACGCGGAAGGCATGAAAGAGCTGCTGTAATGATACCAGAAATGTCAAAAAAGATGTGGAGACTATCTCAAAAAGAAAGGTAAGGCCTACTTGATAAAATCTTTTACATTCCTTTTCGATTTGATGTTTAGAGGCGATAAGCCGAGTCTGAAGTAAGGGACTCTCCGCGCATCCTGACCTCGGAGGTGGGCACGCGACGACGGGAGGTCGTCTCAGTAAAATTGAGTTTTCTCGCGAAGTCCTCAACCGATTTTCAAAAACTTGAGCTTGTTTTAAAGCTTAGAGTATGCCTAATATTTACGTTTTTACCGATTTGATTTATCTCTTTTCGTTCGGAAGATACAAGGTAGGGAACCTTACTTTTTGGATGACCCTCGTATTATTATTCTCAAAGATTTAATTAACTGTAAATATGTCTGAAATAAACTCATTTTAATAAAATCTTAACAAAAATGGAATTCTGCTTGATACAATATTAGCTGTATCCAGTCCAATTTTTGTAACAATCAGCTTTCTACTGGTTTTGAAAATTTTAAGCAAATCTTGTGTATCTCTCTCTAATTTTCTTACTAAGTGTTGGCCTCATCACCTTCAAAAATTTCACGAAAGAAAGAAAGAAATTCGAAGAAAGTCATGCTTCGTTACGCTTTTTATCCTTTAAATAAATTTGATATTCCATTTTTTTGTGTACAGGAGAAAGCTCTGCAGTATGTCAAAAAACATGGGCCTCTTCCAAATGCAGCAATCACCCCTAAACCTCGGAAGTCCCTGGAGCAATTTAAAGAAGAGGAAAGTGAGTAGTTTTAAATAATTTCCTTCTCATTCTATATCATTTGCGTTGATTGAAAATCTCCAACCCTGTTTTATTTTTTTAAAAAGGAAAATTCATCAACATCATTCCTTGAAGTCTTTTTCAGAATTACCTTTGCACAGAAAAGAAAATTCATGGAAGTTTTCAAGAATTGGATCGCGTCAAACAGAAAGGAACCAAGCCACATCAGCTATTGCCAAAATTAATTGGGCTATTTAATTTTTTACAAGAAAACAGTTGTGCGGATTTTCGTGCAAATTTCAGTGGATTTTCTCCTTAGTACGAAGCAAATTCCTCAACATATTCAAAGGAATCCATACGCACGTTCCCTCGTAAAAAATTAAATTGCCCATTTAAATTTGGCAATAGCTGATGTGGCTTGGTTCCTTTCTGTTAAATGCGGTCCAATTGATGTCGAGTAATTGTCAGTTCAAAAAGTAAAGTCTGCAAAATTGCAAGCCAATATACTGGGCTCGGAAGTTTCACCGTTGATATTAAGAAGCTTAAATTCTTACATTGTCTAGTGGTGCATCATAAGGAAAAACCAAATGAGAGTTGTTTCAACATGTTATAAGCTGAGGAAGCGGCATGATGCAATGGCTGAGGAGGACATGGCTGATGACCGTCTATTTTTGACTGATATCCAAGGTGTCTAGACTGGGGGAAACAGAAAAATCCAGGGTGTATCAGGGAATTTGTTTCGAAAACCGAGAACCTCTTCTTATATTGCTCCGAAATTAATTTCGTTCTTTCTTTAACTTCATTTGAATTTTCTCAAGATTATCTTAAACTGCAGTCATTTGCCAAATATTTACGAAAGTAATACTGAGTTTGTTTGTGCACAAAAGTAAATTTTGGGTAGGATTTTTTAAGCATCTTTTGTTATTACTGTTTATGTTATTGCACCTGAGCCTTCAAATCTTCAGGAGAATAGAGAATTTTTCATCGACCAGATCATATAACATTAGGAACGCTTTTGGAATTAAACATTTGAATATGGGAATTGGCCAAAAAATGAAAAAAATCATATTCATATTTGGAACTCCGTTACATCGTTTTCTTCAATAAAATCCTGGCCAAGAAGGAGGGAACTTTGATTCCTCATCAGGGAATGAGCTCCTAAAAATCAGAAAAAATCAGGGAATGAGCATGGTTAAGAATTCTAGTCACCATACTGATACTGTATCTGCAAACACCTTGTTTTTGGTTCGCATTACTCTTTTTTTTCTTTCTTTAATTTTTTAATGAAGGTTTTTCTGATGTTTCAGCTAAACCCAAAGTGGAGACAGGTACAAAATCTGCAGAATTTGAAAGACTACTCAACATGAAATCTAGAAATTCGAAGCTAGTCGAAGCAGCCGACAGTGCTGCTCAAGAAGAGTATTTCGACAAACTAGAAAAGAAAGAACAATTGGAAAACAAAATGACAACCACATTCAAATTGGAGACCAAAGCATATGTTTGCTACGACGTAAGTTTAGCTCCATCTGATGTTTGATTAGTTATCTCCATTTTAAAAGGAAATAACCTTGCACCTTGCCGCAGAGCATGTCAAGTGCAAAAAAAATGCGTGATTTTATGAGGTTTTCTATAGGTTGCATGTAACTAGAACAATCTGAAGAAAGTTTAAAAAAAATAATTGTACATCATCTTCAGAAGATTTACGAATTTTGTCTTACAATTTTGGAAGAATCATAGGAGAATTTAAAGAACTTTGACTAGAAATTAACTAAAAAACTTGGCTGTGAGAGAAAAAGCTGCCAGAGCAGTAATTGGATTGCATTTTGTCTGTAAAAACAATCGCTTACACAGGAAAACTAATCGCACTTTCGTTGTTCCGAAACTGAGCCAGATATTGTAGTTCCAAATCGAAAAATATGGTCAAATTATATCATCAAGTTCGTAATTTAAAATATTTATCAACAGTAACGTGGCGTGATTTGCGATATATCGATTAATCTACCATTTAAACCTATGGAAAAGGATCGATAAACAGGGTGTTCGCAGCGAACACCTTAATGATCAATTCTTTACCATAGCGTCAAATAGGGAAATATCAATATATCGCAAAGCACGCCACGCCACTTTTTATCAAAAATTTAATACCTTTGCTAACAATGTGTGTTTTTATGAATTTTCTGTGTCAAATCAACTAGCCAGTCATTTTTACCTTTTTTAATTGACACGTTTTGAACTCTTTCAACAGCAATGAAAGGTGTAAATTTTGGCCTGTGCAACATTACGACCATAGTCAAGCATAACTCATAATCAGCTTGATGAGAGGAGACAAATTTATTCCAGATTTCATCAATATGAATTTATGTGGCGGAATATTTTCAAAGAACGTTGATCAGATCAATTCCTATGTCTAGCCTGTTGCCAGATGGTTCACAAAATCATCACTGAGATTGCTCTCGTAGAAAATATGTGGGCCAAATATTAATTAGGCCTCAATCGATCATTTTTTCAAACAACTATCTTTATTACTTTAGGTTTAAATCAACTCTCTCTCTCTGATTTTTCAGTGCAAATATACTTGGTACACTTTGAGTGAACGGTGTTTCAAAGAGAAACACAAAACCAAATGCATAACAACAAACAAGAGGTTTTTCATGTGCGGTAGTTGTAAGCTGAAGAAGACGATATTAGACAAAATCCCGAATGGTGCCTGTGAACGATGTGGAGCTTACCAGTGGGAAAGAGCTGCCATGATGAGTGTAAGTTTTCAAGCCATTATCCAGATACGGTTTCAAGAACATTACCTTGAGGTCATTTTTGCAGTTGCTTGGAGGAACCTTATTTTTTGCCTCAAATCCATGGCATTATCCTTATATTGTGAAAGTATATTGTAAATTATCATGAAAAATTGGATAGATTTAAGGATCCATGCTTCAGATTCTGGTAATTGTTATATCGGTTCATGTCACCAAACTTTCAATCTGTTGCTGAAGCTCCAAAAAAATCTGGCACGCTTTTCATGAACCTAAAACATGGTTACATTAATCAAATAGCATACTCCATATGGATGGATTGGACGGATTTAATTGGAATTAGCCTAACATTAGACGTTGCTCTATTTTCTCTGATGTTTTATTTTTTAATGAAAAAACTAAGCAGCTCTGAAACTTAAAATTTTGTGAGTATCCTCTTCATAATCTAGAGTAAATTTATAGAAAGTATAAACGAGTTAAGTGCATAGTTTTGCAGCCTGATTCTTGAAATGTTGTGTTTGTTGACCGGAGAAGACAAGGTCAAAGAGAATTGAATGGTGTGATCGGTCAGCTTTATCCTTCATAATCTTTCTCGTCCCAATAAAAGATGGAATTAATAAAGACTTGATGACATAGTATCGGCAGCTCAAGAGACGCCTCTAGCTTCTTGATGAATACATTCTTTACTGGCACGACGAAGAGGACGAAGGATGAAGCTGACCAATCACTCAACTCGTTTTTTCCTTAATTTTGTCTTCTCTGGTCGACAAACTTAAAATTTCAACAATCAGGCTGCAGTTCTCTGTTAAAAAAAGAAAATATGAGAAAGTATCAGACATTGCCAAATGCAATTAAGCTTATTCCAATTAAGACCCGTCCACTTATTCTTGAAAAATTTTGGAAGTCCCCACCCTCAAACTCGATTTTTTTTTTGTTTCTGTATCTACTAATACGACAAGATTCACAAGAATAATGAGCTCACATGAATTCTCTTCACTCAATCCTTATAAATTTGCTTTAAAAGTATGATTGTAGAAACATTATAATTTGATAATTCTTGGGGATAGCTTCCATAGTACAAGGAGCTACAACTTCCACACGAGTTGAAAATTTGGTACTTATAGTTGTTATGAAACATATGCTCCTTTATTCCTCAGAATAAATTGTGTGCAATCTAGTTCATTTTTGTGACAGAAAAGGACAAAAGCTGCATTTTATTTCGACAATTTTTGTCCTCAAATGTGGCTTATTAAACTTTAAAAATACTTCCTCAAACTATGATTTTTATAACCATGAACCTAAAACCGTTTAGACTTTGATATAAGTTGATATGTTCGGGCACTTACTTCCGGCAAAATGTTTCTAAAACATTCCTCTGAAAAACAAAAACAAAAAAATTGGAACTCAAGTCAATAAAATTCAAGTTTCAAATTGGAATTTTTGGACCTTTTTTAGGAAAGGAAAGTTGAACTTCCAGTACCGAAGCTCAGTATTCGAGGAGATGAAGAGGCTCACTATGGCAACGCTGTGGCAGGAAATCTCAATCTACTCGTCCCAGATGAAGAAAAATAATTTTAGCATAAGAATTTGTCTACCTCCATAATCATTGTCGGTTATATGTATTATTGGTGAGTGTCAGACACAAATTCTACCCACTAAGATGGACATCTGTGATACCTTCAAATTGTGAGTATGACCTGCAATGAAGTTAACTTGCAACAGTTTGAACTGTCCAATTTGAGACACAGTGCCCTCAGTTTAACAGAGGGTCTTTTAGCTTTTAACTAGAAAAATTTTAGTCTTCTACATTTTTCAAATTTTCAATTCTTTTTCAAAAATAAAATCAATTTTTAGAAAAATTATTTGACTCAAAATTTGTTCGATCTTTAAACCAGGAATGAGTACCAATAGACCAGTTGCATTAGTCACGGAGTCTGTTCAAATGATTTCAGGTTGGTGATCTCCATTAAATAACCAGATCTGTTGGGGCATCACCATTTCCAATATTAATGCAGGTATTGCACTTTGAAAAACATGGTGTTAAACATTATCTACCTTAGTCGCATGTCTCTGCAACCTTGGTTTTATCCTTGTTTTAAATCAAACAACCAGTACAATTATGTGGATCACTAATTGATGAATCTAAGATGGAAGAAACCATGGCATGTACTACCATAGTGGATAATGTCATACACTGTGTTTTTCAAGAGGTGATGTCTCGGTTAATATTCGATAAAGAAATCAAATGTTCGGACAGATTTTATTATTTTTTGCCAATTTATAAGCCTAAAACATCAAAATTTAATTCTGGGCTAGCGCAACTGACCTAGTGTTTGGTTCTTGGTCATAATCATGACTTTAAATCAAACTTGGTACACACTACTACTGCAGAAATTTTTTGATCGTGGACCTGCCAACCGTCAGATCAATCCCAATTTTCCTATTTCTTCTTTCTCCTGCATAAAGAATGGTTTTAAAAATGGTCTTTTTTGAGCCTCAAAGAATATTTTGCTTACCAATGACAAGTTTTTGCTGCTGAAAAGCTGCTTCCGTTGTTTTGGAGGGTTAATAAATCTGTAAAACAGGAAGAAATCAGAAATTAAAATGCTTCAAAATTTTCAGGAGTATAGAGCAATGTAAGTGAATTTTTTGGGCAAGACGAGAATTCTTTCTTTTGATTCGGTCTTACTTAGATACAAAGAAGAAAAAACACTTAGAAATGGCCCGATCTGTATCTAACAAAGTGGAGAAATGGTGCTAGGTTGACACCATTTTGCTGGGAAGACAAAGCCAAGAAATTCCGAAAATTAAAACATTTCTTGGTTTCGTTTTCCTCGGAAATGGTGTGGACCCAGCACCATTTCTCTACCTTGTTTTTGGATGCATTGAGGCAAATTCACATTTTAAAAAATTCCAAATGGAAAAGCATCGATGACAGTTTTTTTTTCTTTGTTTCCTTTTTTTAAATGCATTAATTAGTGGACCCAGAAAAAGCGAGAAACTATGTCAAATTGAAAATTAACACCACAAAATGACAATCTATACTGTATTTAAATGGAACAACTGTCGCTTCACATTTATAATTTTCTGTCTTATTTCAATCAACATCAACCCTTGAAGGATTCAAAAACATTGAAGTATTAAAAGAATGAAAGCTTTTTCCAAGGCTCGTTTTTCAGAGGCATGATGAACTAATGTAGAAAATATTTTCTAAATTTGTATTTACTCTGTATGATCTCATCTAGCCGAATATTTTGTTTTAGAAATGATTCGTTGACATTAGTTCATCTTAAATTCAGAGCTTATTATGAGCCTAACATTTCGACTTTATGTCACTTCAACAGCTTTAAATTTCAGTTTGAAATTTCTTTGATTACTCTTTCAGAATTTTCTTTTAATCTGCAATCTGTAACAAAGTTAAAAAAAATAATATCTCTGTAAAAAATTGCTGATGTAGAGCGAAATATGATTGGGCTTTTTACTTTCCCGTTTTGGACCTCATAGAACAAGGAATTTCCTCAGACCTACAGTACGCATGGTGATTCATAAAGCATGTGATTTGTACTTGCCCCTGTATACATAAGAATTTTCAAAACAATTTTTAATATGTCTTTTTGTACTATTTCAGTCACCTTTAATAATGTATCCTGTCTTAATCTGCCGTACTGAGGAAAAACGCCATATGAGCCTTTAGGCGTTGCCAGATTTCCCTCAACAAAAACCGACACTACTGTGAAAATTTGGAATATTTTTCTTCAATTTTTTTAGGCAATTTACTTCGCAATTTCATCTAGAATGTCTGAGATTTTTAAGGAAAAATATGAATAACTTTCTAAGAAAATACGTGTTTTATCCGGGGAAATTGGGCAACTTTCGAATGTTTATATGGCGTGTTTCCTTAGCACGGCAGTAATGCTTTTCTATCTGAATATTTTTCTCTCCTTTTTTCTTTTCTTTTTTACAGCAAATGAATGTGTGAAAGCAATGCTTGTGTGCAGTACTATGAAGAGTCTGTGGTTGCGGGTTGCAAATAGTCAATTTTAATTATGATCAGTGTTAGTGCGCTTTTATATTAATAGACCATATCAGCCTAAGTTTTTTTGTTTTGATCTTGTAGCTCTTGGAACTTTCGTTTAGTGTTTGAATGTACAGAAAAATAGTGTTTCGAAAAAATTTCCTCCTTTAGTTCTCCTCTAACAGGTTCCAATGCTGAAAGTGCTTTTGGTGAATGGGAGGTTTTTGATGCTTTGGGTTTTGGTACAATGTTTCGGTACAAATCGTTATTAGTGCAGTGCGATGTCAGAGGAAACCCAGCTCCATGCTCCTCGTGGACTCCCATCCAACACTCCCATTCATTACCATCACATGTAACACACATCAACCAATGAGTTTCAACGCTGATGAATATTGCTCGTTCATCTTCTTTTTTGCTGCTCTTTAAAACCTCTACCTGAATGACAACTGTGATTTATTTCTTCAAGCCACACTGCACGTTTGAGTCTTCGCCTCGTTTACCGGTATGTATATTTTTCCTCTCTCTTTTATTCAGATTATTTCATTTATGCTTCAAAATTTTGCTGTTCCTCTCACCTTCCCGCTAAAAGTCAGAGGATATGTGTGACCAACAACTGAAAATATTTTTCACCGGAAGAATACCAGTAATTACCTAAATGCCGGATTATTAAATTATTAAAAAAATGGCTTTTTTTTAAATCGGCCCATACGTGAAAAAATAAGGGGTCTCTTTTGAGTGTTCCGGCGCTTCGGAGGCAATAACTCGAGCTGAAGTTGACAAAACCCTATGATGTCATACATTTTCTGAAAGCTCTCGTCACGCTAAATACGCTCGTTTAAACCGCGTTTTCGAAAACTTCTTGGTTTTCGAGTAATAAATTTGCGAAAATGTTGCCGGTTTTGAACTTTGACCCCCCGCCGCGTCTCCCCAAAATTTTTGAGGGACTTGAAACTTTGGGAAAAGATGAGGCATTGTTAGGTGAATGAATAGGGCAAGTTTCATAGGTATCCGCCCTGAGCCCCAAATGGCCCGTTTTGCACGTACCTAGTCCTTTGATGTGTAATGGTCGGAAAGAACATAACATACTTTTTTAGGGCAGTTTAAATTCTTATTACAAGTAGGAACGTTAAGGCGGGAGAGAACGACAAGATAAAAACAGTCTGATTTTCAACGCTACGTGTTTTTACCTCCTTAACTTTTTCAGGGACTGAACCCGCAGAAATGTACCTAGAAGAAGAGTTTCTGGCGATCGGCGGAATGCGGAGATTCAGGGAATTTACGGCAACTTGGGAAAGTTGGAGAAAGTCAGGGATGAAGGAATTCATCAGAATAGTTAGGGAATTTCGCGAACAGTGTTTAGCACAAGTCAAAGTAATTAAAAGGGGAAAAATCTATCTAAAGTTCGGAAGTCGGAGAAAATTCGAGAATTCAAAAGTTTGGAGTCAGGGATAAGCAAAGTAAGTCAGAATCAGAAAAAGAAAAAATTACGGAAACCTGCCAGTAGCCCAAGCAGCACAGTGCAGTGGAAATATTGAATTAATTGCGATTTATTGGAATAAAATTTCCATTTTTTTACCCTAAAATTACAATAGTGTTACATCATTTGGTCAAAAACGCCGATTTTAAACAATCAACGAAATGAGCTCTTTGTGTCAGAAAGATAGGTAATATGCAATGTGATGAAAAATTGCAACTTATTACAATAAGTTTCTATGTGCGTTCCTTCGATCAGTAGATAGGCAACATACACAACATCTCGATGAAATTCCAATGATTTTTCCAATTTAATTGCAATTTATCGCAATCTGTGCCTGGGTCGTTCCACGGTTCAGAAAAAGTACAATATTGAACATGCACCTAACTTTTTTCGAAGGACCCCAGCGGGCCGATTATTGAAATTGACAGACAAAGCTATAGACAAAGGAGACAAAAGAGATAAGAAGAGATTCTATTAGTGGAAGCGGGTGGTTTTAATGGACAAAGGAGGTAGGTAATAGGCTAACTAACGGCAACCCACGAGAGACCCGACTTTTCGTCTATCATTTTCTCCTTTTGTCTATATAGTACGGTGGGTACGATACAATAATGGCCAAAAACCCTGCACTTTTTGATCGGAAATTGCCGCTTTCAGGGATCATTTCATGGTCATAAGAAGCCGTTTTAGAGGTGGGAAGCACTCTGGGGCCCGTGCAGGAACCAAGATGGAACACTGAAGACGCCATCGTCCCACGAGGCGGCAATACTGCCGTGCTAAGGGAAAACGCCGTACAAACATTCAAGAGTCGCCAAATTTTCCTTGATTAAACCTATATATTTGACAATATAGTCATGCATATTTTTCCTTGAAATTTTCAAATGTTTTAGATTGCATTGCGTACAAAATTGTCTGAAAATTTTAGAAAATAATATTCGCCATTTTCTCAGTTAATTTGGCCTTTATCGGAGGAAACTTGGCAACGTCTGAAGGCTCATACCGACGGTGAAACTACCAAACCACGTATCTCGTTTGCGGTGTTTATAAATCTACGCTCACATTTTATTTTTTTGAAGTAGACCAAATCAATATCATTCCTTGAAATTTTCACGGAATTTTCTCCACACATAGAGGAAATATCACAGAAATTTTCAAGACTGGATGTTGAGTAGTTTTTCATTTAAAAAATAAAGTATGACAGGAAGTCTGTGACGTCGCAAACCGAGATACGTGGTTTGGTAGTTTCACCGTCGATACGGCGTTCTGCCCGAGCACGGCGGAGTAGGATTGCTCCATACTCCCTACGTCTTCTTCGTCTATAGTTTTGTCCATCGATATCAATAATCAGTCCGCAGAAGCCAGTCTGCTCCGATAGAAATTTTCTCGGTGCGGGGGCCAATTTCGAAGGTCCCGACCCCCCCCCCCTTCTCCTCCGCTCCATCACATCCCGTCGAGTGGAAAAGGGACCCGGACGGGCGCGCGTTGCGATCGATGAGGCAGCGGAGCGCTCACAGCGCCGCGCAGGGTAGGCCAAAGGTTGAGCCCGCGGGGCCGAATTGCGCAGGGCCCGCGAGAGCGGTCGATCGGCCCCTCCTCCCCCCCCTCCCCCCTTTTCCCGGCCCCGGCCGAGCTTTTCCTCCTCCTGCGGCCCCCGTATTATCTCCTGCCCCAGTTACGCGAGCCCATCGATTCTGGGTAGTTCCGCGCCGCCTCGCTCGCTTTCCCGACGCTCAGCTCACGCCTATACAGCTCTCTCAGTGTAAGTTTCTCCTCTGTTTTTTTCGACGTTTTCCCGTGTTTTTCTGCGTTTGTGTTGGTGTCGTCCCCCCGATCCACCCGATACTTCGGTAGGCTGCTTTTTCTGTCGTTTATCTGCCACGTTTACTTTCAGAAGGTACTCGAGGAATTGTTGGAGGTGAAGAATTTTAACGATTGAGATTTCAGACGTTTCGATGGTTTTTTTTTATTTTCAGAGGGTAAGACTCGAGAAGTGCAGGAGACGGTGCTTTTTAGCGATTGAAATTTGTGACGTTTTGGTGGGTTTTTTTAACGGTCAGAAAGTACTCGAGAAATTGCTGGAGATAGTGGTTTTCAGCAATTGAAATTTCAGACGTTTTAGTGGGTTTTTTTGAATTTTCAGAAGGTATAAAAGAAATTTCTCCCGGTAGTGTTTAGTGATTGAAATTTCAGACGTATTGATGGGTTTGTTTTTTTTTAGTTTTCAGAATGTGTTTAAGAAATTGTTGGAAGTACAGGTTTTAGCGATTGAAATTTCAGACGCTTTGATGGGTTTTCCATCTACATTTCAAGGAGTGATGTTCATATCACTGAATACTGAATGTTAACACACATTTTCCGCTTAAAATTTCGAATTGATATCTTTGAAAGTCCTGTTTTCAGGTATTTCATGTTCGTTCACGTTCATGTCGGTGAATGTCGCTGTTTGCCTGATTTGTTTGGAAGGTTGATGTTTTAGTTAGTACTTTTTGGAGCCACTCAAAAAATGGCTGAAGGTATTGATTTCTAGCGATCGGGAAAGGAAAGCTTTCGATGGGTTTTCAGGGGATCTTAAGGGGTGAGGACGAACTTGAATGCTGCCGTGCTAAGGGAGAACGCCGTAAGAACCTTCAGGCGTTGCCATATTTCCTTCCATGGAAACCAAATTTACTGAGAAAATTGTGAGTATTTGTTTCCAAAATTTGCACACTACTACTTTGTATGCAATTTAATCTAAATCATCTGAAAGTTTCAAGAAGGAGTATGCATAACTTTTGTCAAAAATACGAGGTCTGTTAGATTAGAAACCGGATTTTGGTCATAACTAGCCTACTGTGCGTCCGAATTAGGTTTTCTTGATTTTTCCTGATAGCTGGAAACATACTTAAGAGCGCAACGTTCACAGATTTGAAAAATCTTAATTAACTCCGTTGGTATATGGCTTCAAGTACGGCAACCTCATGCGTGTTTTGCGATTTTTATGTTTGACCGAACTTGTCTCTCTTTTTTCGGTCTTGCACTACATTTTTCAATCCACAAGGATGATTGGAGTTTCGTCTCCGTATCGTAGCCGTACACTCAAGTATTATCATCGAAAATTATCCTATCTAAAAATGTAGGATCATTGTTAGAACGTTCAAGCAGCTATAGGGAAATTAACATTTGGTTGGATTTTTGTTCAACGGACAACAATCAAGGGGCAAGTGTACCTGAAACTCGATGCATGTCTACATATTCTATCAAAATTGTATGTACAGAGCCTTCAGAAATATTACACTGTTCAGCAAGCTCGAAACGACCATTTTCGAGACTTTTGCCTGCACTTCTTCCACGTGACAAATTAGAGTTGCCGTTGATGGTCGATTCCCATGCTCCTCATCTTCAACGAACTCCTGACCAGTTTTGAATCGTTTAACCCACTCAAAGTAGTGAGAACAAGTGAGAACAACTCATACAATGATCTTGGTAAACTTTACTTAGCATACCAAAAGTTTCGGTACAAGGTATACCGAGCTTAAAACAAAATTTAATGTTAAATCTTTGCTCTATCAGTGATCGCATGATGAAAATCGCAAAACACCCATGAGGTTGCCGTACGTGAAGCCACATACCAACGAAGCCAATTAAGATTTTTCAAAACTGTGAACGTAGCGTTCTTTCGTATGTCATCAGCTATCAGAAAAATTTAAGAAAACTTAATTCGAACGCACGGTTAGCTACTTATGACAAAAATCCGGTTTCTAATCTAACATACCTCGTACATGTTTCATCAAGGGAAATCTGGCAACTCTCGAATGTTTATTACAGCGTTTTTCCTCAGCAAGGCAGAATGTTCGTGAATTTTTTTTCACGCTAGCGGATGGTTCAGGGCGTTTTGAAGGATTCAATGTTTTGTCCCGCTGCTTTCCCCGATCATCAGTTGGACTGCATTTTGCAATTTGGAACTATAATTTTTGGCTCATATGAAAAAATACTTATGTGCATAGGGAAACTAATAGCACATGCGTTGTTTTTAAACCGGGCCAGAATTTATAGTTCCAAATTGCAAAATGCAGTCCAGTTTAAGTTGCTTTTCTTGTGGTTTATTGTTAGGTACTTTCACCGAAGAATTGGTCGGAAATAATGGTTTCTGCCAGTACCTAATCGCGGCGCAAGACGTTTCTTCACTTCAGAAGGAGTCAGATGCGTGGAAAATGTTGAAACACTTTTCGGCCCAACATTCAATAGTTTTTATAGTTTCCCTTGTACTTTTCAGGAGTCAAAGGAGGAATTTAATCTTCGTTGAAAATGAATGGGTCGAAGGGAGAGCTTTTAAAATATCGTAAAACCCAACAGGCGCCTTTTGGTCTCAGGGAGAACGCTTCGGGCCAGTAAAACACCTAGGTCATAATAATTGGAAAACTTAAATATAGAGGGATCTTATGCGCATCTCTAGAGACGATCTCTGGCCAATAAATCATGTGTATCGGACCGGTTGGCATAGGTCTGTAGAAGTAACTCACAAAAGACGTTTTGGGAAGTCAGAGAGCTTAAAGTATGATGATAAAAACTGGAATAAAAGTTACATTTTTAGAAGACGTGAGCTTTTATACGAGTGGCAGGAAGTAAGCCCCGGAGGGGGCCTCTTAAAATGTTCGCTCCTCTTTCGTAAGAGCATATCTTTATTTTTGCATGAGCCGCGGAAAGTATAGAGTTATATGGAGATCAGGGCTCTCGTGGAAATTAAAACACGCCCGTACGGCGGAGAAGAGACATAAATGGTCTGAAAGTAAGCCATAAACCAACAGAAATTGCACATTTTGACTCGGCTACCGCTTTTGTCACTTTTCTGTAAGAGGCAATGACAGCCCTAAAGAGGGAATTACCCACACACATCAATGTAGATCATCGAAAGAGCAATTTAACTACATTTTGCAACACAGGACTATAAAATCTGGCTCATCTGTAAAAACACTGATGTGCATAGAAAAGCTAATGATACATACGTTGTTTCTAAACTGAGACAGAAATTCGAAGGTGAAACTGCAAAAATGCGTATCTCGGTTGCGGTGTGTAGAAATCTCCGCTACGATTTTACTTATTTCGCTACTATTTTTACCTTTACTAAAGAACATTGTTCATAAATAGAAAAAGCATCACTGACATTTTCGAAAAATGACGTTCCGTAGTTTTCCATGCAGAAAATGAAGTATTTCAGGAAGTCTGCAACGCCGCAAACCGAGATACGTATTTCTCCAATTTCCCAATCAAATTGTAGTTTCTAAATGCAAAATTTAGTCCAATTGAACGTATTTATGGCAAATGGAACTATGTCTCACGAAAACCCTATGCACATAGTTCCTTTTAGCATAAATACGTCCAATTGTACTTGGCCGAATTTTCCGGAAAATCCACGAACGACATTTACTTTACATTTTCCACAGAAGTCAGTCCGCGATTTTACCGAGTGTTCTTGAAAATTTCAAGGAAATAATATTCTCAACTTTTCTCTAAAATCAACTTTTAATGGGAGAAAATTCGGTAACATTCAAATACCCATGCGGTGTTTCTCCACAGCGCTTAGCGGTCTAAGAGCTTATCCCATCATTTCCTCTTCTGATTACGTCAAGGTGCTACGCGTACAAGCTCAATTTTTTTTGTCGCTGCTATCTCTAAAAAAAGAGGAAGCTGCAACCGCACGATAGCCAGTTGAAATTATTAGGTATCTTCTGTTTTCCTGGTCTTAATGTAATATCTTGTTTCGAAAATTGCTTCGTTATGAAAGGGAAAAATCCGGATTATGGGAAAAACTAAATTCAGCCGAAAATTTTCGTCGAAGGGATAATATTTTTGGCGCATACTATTCAATTCCCAAAGACAGAGCTATAGCCGAAAGTATGGCTCTTTTCGGTGTCTAATGGTCTTCTCTTTCCGTCTTGTTAGAGATTTCTAAGACGCAAACGGATTGCATTTTGCAAAAAGGGACCACTGGCATTGCATTGTTGTTAAGATTGTGCAACTTCTTTTGTCTTGGTGGAAAACCCCGATTATCGCTTAAGTAATAGTTTCTATTTTACTCGCTAAAAACTGTAAATTCAAGACAAAAATTACCACCTAAATTTCATAATAGCTTTTCACAATTTCCGCAATTTTATTGCAAAGGATGAAGTTGCACAATCTTAGCATCGTTGCAATGCTAGTGGTTCCTTTTTGCAAAATGCAATCCAAATGTGAGTCGCAGGTACCTTGTGGCTCTGGGATGCCGATATAAAATTGAACTTGTCCCTTTTCAGAGACATCTCGTTTCCCCGATGACTCGGCGACGCAATTACCCTAGAGCGAGAGGTTAAGGTCTCTTCCGCGTCTAAAACGAGCCTCGTCCCGTGAACTTGGACCCCTTTCGTTTTTCCGTCGTAAAATGCGGAGTATCTTCTCCCCGGGGAGTACAAACGAGGGAAATTGCCAACCTTTCCACGCGCGAAATTGCCAACCTTTCAGCGCGCGAGGAAGGTTGACTCGCCCTAGCTGCAGCGGGACGGAATTGAAATGAGGCATTGCGCCATCCAGTGACACACACGCTAATGCCCCACTTTCCCAGACGAGACAGCTTTTCGCTCAAAACCACCGCGGAAATGTCTTCAAATGAGGGACTTGGGGGACAAGGCGCATAAGTGCAATTTTTAAACAAAAATTGAGGTATAAACGATTGCAAGTAGAACTAGTCTTGTTGCATTTTCTGTGAAAAATTCGCTCCCTAATTCCCCTCATTCCAATTTTTAAGCATCAAAATGTCAGTTTGAACTTCCTTACCGCCATGAGGATCCATTTAATTTCGAAACCTTAAACACGTATCTCTGTAAATCGCAAAAACTGCATTTATGCGCCTCGGAGGACAAGATGAATAAGCGCAGTTTTTGCTATTTTGAGGAATACGTGTTTGAAGTTTCAAAATTACATGGATCCTTAATTATGGCCGAGAGGAAGTTCAAATTGACTTTTTGATGCTCGAAAATTTGAATTTGGGAGCGAATCTTCCTCAGAATATGCATCGAGACTAGTCGCTAGTGGCACCTGAAATCCTCCAATATCTCAATCTTTCAAAAAGTGCACTTATGCGCCTTGTTCTCAAAGCCCCTCAAGTAGAGGAGGAAAACCAGAGATATTTTCAGTGAAAGCTGTTGATCCTTTCTCTGATAAAGAATTGCAATACGATGGAAATTTTCGCGGGATCTAGCGGACTCAGTCGGTCATTTCCAAGGAGAGTACCCGAGTATCATTTCTGAACGGAAAAATCGCGATATTTTGAAATTAAGTCGCGATTTTTTTTACAATTTCTTGTCGATAAAATAGCTAGGATCATCAACACCCGAGCAATTATCTTCGATCTTGTCGCTAGTCTATCTCTAAAAAATCGTGTTCGGTATTCAGTGAAGTCCAACATCTTCGATCTTGTCGCTAGTTTATCTGTATAAAATCGTCTTCGGTAATCAGTGAAGTCCAATATCTTCGATCTTGTCGCTAGTTTATCTCTATAAAATCGTGTTTGGTATTCAGTGAAGTTCAACATCTTCGATCTTGTCGCTAGTTTATCTCTATAAAATTGTGTTCGGTATTCAGTGAAGTCCAATATCTTCGATCTTGTCGCTAGATTCATCTCTATAAAATCGTGTTCGGTATTCAGTAAAGTCTATTATCTTCGATCTTGTCGCTAGTTTATCTCTATAAAATCGTGTTCGGTATTCAGTAAAGTCTATTATCTTCGATCTTGTCGCTAGTTTATCTCTATAGAATCGTGTTAGGTATTCAGTAAAGTCTATTATCTTCGATCTTGTCGCTAGTTTATCTCTATAGAATCGTGTTCGGTATTCGGTAAAGTCTAAATTCTATCTTAATTTATTAAGATTTTATTGTTCAATAACATTGCGATATACTGCCGTCGATAAAACACGATTTTATTGCAAATTTATGCGATGAAATCGCAATTTGTTTTCCGACAATATTGCAATGAATCGTCGTAGATAAACTTACGATGCGTTCTCTGACTGAACGCAACTTTATTTCGATCACTTATTCAGAAAGTCACAATTTTTACTCGTCGCGAAACATGAAAAGGAACCGGTATTTTCCGATACCTTTCGCAAATTTCTGAAATTTCATGAAATATTTCACGTGAAATTTCAAGATTTTATTTTTCACGAAAAATTCCCACCCTGGTCTCTCTTCGTCTGTGTGGAGCCGCGAAAGTAGACGTTTCCACCTGCGATCAAGAGGTTATTCTGCCGTGCTAAGGAAAAACGCCGTATGAACCTTCAGGCGTCGCCAAGTTCCCTCCGGCAAATCACTAATTTTCAGGAAAATTTGTACACATTTTTCTGCCAATTTCTAATATGATTTTGCTTGTAATTTGATCTGAAAAGTCTGAAAATTTCAATTTCAAGGATAAAAAAAAAAAAAAAAAAAATAAATGAATAAATAAATACAAGACAAATTCTTGAAAAAATAAGACATAAAATAAAAAATAAAATTAAAATCACTGGATTAAACATTATAAAAACAACTAGGAAAGTCAGTAACTTCAATCAGTAAATAATTTAAGATAAAATAAAATACTAATCTTGGAAATTAGAAATAATAACATTTTTACTGATATTTTAAACCTAGGAAAGATTTCATTGAATTACAAAATCAATATTTTTAATAAACTACTAAAATTATGAAAATAGAAGAAACGACCTATCCCGTTGATAATTGGTGCTCCTGACATGGCTTTCCCTCGTATAAATAATTCAAGGTTTTGGCTTTTAGTTCCTTCATTAATTTTTATGTTGGTAAGAATGATTATTAGGACAGGAGCTGGTACTGGTTGAACTGTTAATCCTCCCTTATCCTTGAGATTAATACATAGAGGCTTATCAGTTGATTTACTAATAAAATAAATTTACCTCAAAAATAAACATTTTATCCTAGGAAATTTGGCAACTCTCGAATGCTCGTACGGCGTTCTTCCTTAGCACGGCAGTATTGGCGGGTGTTGGGATTCGTCACCGGGAGCGAACCACGTGGAGCCCACGAGCGACGCTCGGGTCGACGTGACGTGACGTGATGCGACGTCACGATGCGATGCACACAACTCGTCGTCTCCCGGACGAAAGAACGTAACTCCATTCCAATGTTGCCAAATTTCCCCTCGCAAATTGCCTATTAATCAGGAGAATTTTGGGTATTTCTGACAGAAATTTTCCCTGATTTTTCTCTAGATTCCGAGCAAAAAACAGAAATATTTTGGATACAAATTGCTTACGTACATTTTTGTAAAATAAATTAGTTGTTTAAGTCAATTTGGCAACCTTGAAATGGAGTTACGTTCCTTCGTGCGGGAGACGACGAACTGCGACACGTCGCGACGTTGCGTGGGGATGCCGATTCGGCTTTCAAGGGCGCGTCGAATAGAGCCGGAGGCCTCGCCTCGCCGAGCTTTCGATGCAAACAACGCGCTTGTGAGCTTCGGTGCAACAGAATCGCGTCGCGCACGTCGACGTCGACGTCTGTCTCGCGTGATTAATTCCCTGTCACCACCGCGCCGCGCCGCACAGTGGATCGAGTCAACAGGAGAGGTCGGACAAAAATTTAAAACTTTAAACGCTTATAACTCCATGTTTACAATACTTTGAAGTTCTGAAAGTGGTTTCATTGGTTTCCACGTGGAATTTTCTTCAAGAAGCACCCCTGAAAGTTTAAAATGTGACGAAATGAACCTCAAAATAGTAAAAAATTTCATGTCCGACCTCTCTAATTGACTCGGTCCACTGTGCGCCGCCGCGGCCGTGTTGAAACAAGGCACGCCACCAAGCCCAAGTCAAAAATCGCTCGATTTTCTGCCTCGCCAAATCCTGTGGTGGATTGATCCCAGTGCTAGGCGCGAATAGAGTCCCTTTATACTGAGAGTCAAGACAACACCCCTCATGGAGTCACAAACGGGAATAAAGATTACAGAAATTGAACGTTCTTTGTAATCTTTGATCGGCTCATTCTTAAATTCCTTTCTCCGTTCCTTCTCTCATTCCGTTTGTTCCTTGCCGAACCCGTAATTCCCTGGTCCATTCCAGATTATAATCTTTGCAATCGGTGAAAATGTAATCTTTATTCCCGTTTGTGACACTGTGAAGGCCTAAAATACGGGAACCAATCAGAAATGGATTCGCATTGTCTTGACTCTCAGTATAAAGGGACTCTAGGCGCGAAGCGCTTTGAAGCGGGGGGCGTAGGACGGCGCGCACGCGCACCCTCTAGTGTATTTGAAAGTATTTCGCATGATCTGATGGATTTTCTCAGGACGATGAGAAATTACCCAGAGAAACGCTTTTTATATCGTGAGAATTCGATTTTGCTCAGCTTGAAGGGTTTTAACGTACCGGAAAAACCAGTGAGAAAACTTAGACGCGCGGTTCAAATCCTAAGAACACTGTAAAGTTGAGCATTTTACAGCAATGACCGGCGGAAATTGAAAGTTTTGACCGCCTGAATTGCTTTACTGATGAATTCTTTATGACGAAAACCTCGGTTAATCATGCAAACCGAATAGATTTGTAGGGAGCCCTCAATCGAGAGAACCGACCGCTAAAGTTGACAGAACTGAACTTCAGTTCAGTGAACCCAAGTCTCAATTTATCATTCGCTGATCAAGAAAAACTTCGGTCGAAATGAAACATATGTAAACGCTTTATTTTGTGCGTAGAACTGACTTTTCAGCTCGTAAAACTGAATTCCTTGAACTGGAAACCGGGTTTTAACCACGGTGTCTAGTCTTTTAAAAACCGGGGAAAACCGGGATTCATCAGGGAATGAAACTTTACCGGGAAAATCAGGGAATATATCTATTCCAGAAACCGGGGATCTCTTCTCGAACCGCCCAGGGATCATTTCGTTTTCAAAGGCGGTCTAATCTGACGTGCGCCAAAGAAATGACTGTAAGATGAATTAAAATCGATATCCATATCTAAAACTCTGGAAAACTATATTCTTTTCCCTAAGAAAGTCCCGAGAAAATGGGAAAACATTTCGGTTTCTCACCAGGGAATGAGCTCCTGAAAATCAGGGAAAATCAGGGAAAAATCAGGGAATGAGCTTTGCCAAGAAAACTAGACACCATGGTTTTAACTGAATCGTCGCGTTGCACGGTGGATTGAGTCAACAGGAGAGGTCGGACAAAATTTGGGAACTTTAAAAGCCTTTAACTCTGTTCACAGAAAACTTTGAGGTTTTAAAGTGGTTTCATTGGTTTCCTCGTGAAAGTTTCTTCAAGCACCATCCCTTGAAATTTAAAATGTGAAGAATTAAACATCAAAATTTGCAGATATAGTTAAAAGTTTCATGTCCGACCTCTTCTAGTGGCGAGGCGTGAACGATCAATTATCGATATGCCCCCATTTGAAGCTATGGTAAACAATCGATTATCGAGGTGTTCTTTGCGGATACCCTGTTTATCGATCCTCTTTCATAAGTTTAAATGGCAGATCAATCGATTTATCGCAGTGCACGCCACGCTACTGACCTCCTCGTTAATTTAACCGAAGTTTTTTCTCAGATTGCAACTTAAACACAAGAGCCTCTCATAAATTGAATAAACAGAAAAAATGCGAATAATTTCACGCCCCTATACTGCCGGTCTAAGGAAGAACGTCGTATGAACATTCAAGAGTTGCCGAATTTCCTCCGATATAACTTGTATTGTGAGGAAAGTTTTTCACAGTTTTCCTTGAAATTTTCAGATATTTTACATCAAATCCCGAACAAAATTTTCGGAAAATTTTGAAAGAAAACATGCTTTTTATTTCCACGGTAAAGATTTTTATCGAGGGAAATATGACAACATCCGAAGGCTCATACGACGTTTCACCTGAGCACGGTAGTATGGGTTAACGCCACGAGTGTGTACTCTCTGTGCCGCTCGTGAAGGTCTTTCTCCCCGGCGGGCCGATTATTGAAATTGATAGACAAAGCTATAGACAAAGGAGATATGGAGAGATTCTATTGGTGGAAGCGGGTGGTTGCAACGGACAAAGGAGGTAGGTGATAGACTAACTAACGGCAACCCACGAGAGACCCGACAGTTAGTCTATCATTTTCTCCCTTTGTCTATAGGAACCACCCATTTCAACCAATAGGATCGCTCCATATTCCCTATGTCTTCGTTGTCTATAGCTTTGTCTATCAATTTCAATAATCAGTCCGCTGGTGGACGAACTTAACACAAGTGGCGAGGCGTGAATGATCGATTATCGATATTTCCCCATTTGAACCTATGGTAAAGAATCGATTATTAAGGTGTTCGTCGCGGACAGCGGACATCCTGCTAATCGATCCTTTTCCATTGGTTTAAATGGCAGATCAATCGATACATCGCAAATTACGCCACGCCACTATACACGAGCTATTTTGCGAAGATCCCGCTTCTATTGATCATTCTCATTAGTTCGAGTCGAGTGGAGAGCAAGGAACGCGCGAAATTGCTCTCTCGAGTCCAGCGACGTGGCGTGCTTTGCGATGTATCGATTGAGCTGCCATTCAAACCTATGGGAAAGTATCGATAGACAGGGTAATACCTAATAATCGATTCTTTAGCATAGCTTCAAATGGGATAATATTGATAGTCGACTCTGACGCCTCGCGTCTGCTCGAGTCCCGAGTGGGTACTTGAACGTGAAGGTCAGAGCGTATCCACATCTCTCATCCCCTGGAAGTAAGGAGAGCGTTTGGGTCGGAGCCTCGTTACCCGGAGCGACGAGCTGTCGAAATATTGATGCTGATCAATCATCGTCCATCATTAGGATCCGTGAGGGATGCGATAGGGTGAGGAATGAGGATCTTTGCTAACTCCTCTGCTAACTCATCCGTCTGATGATCCGATCACCGATGGAGAGGACAGTGTCCGTTGTACGTATCCGCAACCTCTTGTCCTCCTTTCGGGGAGGTTACGTAGGGTTATAAGATGCTCAAAAGAGGAGGAATAACCTCCTATGACATGGAGATTTCACAATTCAGCCGATTATTTTCCAGATCGCGTAAGCGCCGAAATTGCGAATGCGATAAAAACAAGAAAAACCGTTATAAGATGGTCAAAAGAGGAGAAATAACCTCCTATGACATGGAGATTTCACAATTCAGCCGATTATTTTCCAGATCGCGTAAGCGCCGAAATTGCGAATGCGATAAAAACAAGAAAAACTTTTCCAGATCGCGTAAGCGCCGAAATTGCGAATGCGATAAAAACAAGAAAAACCGTTATAAGATGGTCAAACGAGGAGGAATAACCTCCTATGACATGGAGATTTCACAATTCAGCCGATTATTTTCCAGATCGCGTAAGCGCCGAAATTGCGAATGCGATAAAAACAAGAAAAACCGTTTTATTAGCTTTGTTGACAATCTTTGAATTCTAAACAATGTACGTTCTTTTAGAAGGATATTTGGAAATCAGACATGATTGATTATATGGACCACATTTTGAAATAAGGAACCACTATTTCTGGCTCATTTTAGAAACAACACATGAATCATCGGTTTCCCTTTGCAGAAAGGTGCTTTCATTGAAGAGCCAGAGATTGTGGTTCCTTATTGCAAAACGTAATCCACGTCAGAAGAAGCGAAGATAAAAGAACACCTCTACCACCAAAATAGAGATTGTCGCTTACATGATTTGAAAATAGTCGGTTCAATTTGCATTGTGCTTCAGTGCTGAGTCCATTTTAACTTTTCGCCTTATTACTTTTCACACAGTCAAAAGTCGCAAAAAATTAATCTTCCTTTTCGCAGCATTAAATAGATAATTAAAGCGCGCCAACTAGATTTTTCTCTGAACTTTCAAGTAAAAATTGCAGCTTTATTTTTTGTTTTTACAGCATAAAATTTTGAGGCGTTGAGTCAACGCGAAAAGCTAAATTTATTTTTAAAAAATGGCCAGCCCGAGACAATTTTTTAAATAAATTTAGCTTTTTGCGTTGACTCAATGTCTCAAAATTTCATTAAACTGTAAAATAAAAAGTAAAGCTGTAATTTTGCTTGAAAAACCAGGAAAAAATCTAGTTTTGCCGCAGAGAATCTAAGAGAAAGAAAGAGGAAAGTCCTGGTTTTCCTCGGAGATATGCCTCCAACAATCAAGAAAATGTCTAGAGATAAGAAAATTTGAAATTCTGGGCGCCATACCTAAAAATCAAGTCCTCTTGAATCTAATTAAGCCCTTACGGAAGCCGTTAAGGAATACGTGATTATCAGAGCATGAATGATAGGCGGTCTCAATTTGGATACAACTATATCATCACGGGAGAAGTGAGTTTGCCTATGCGATGAATTGAAGGCGATTCTGTCTGTCATCACTCCACGGTGTTCCATGTACACAGGCACTCGGCTAAGCGGTGTGAAAAACCGGGAACTTCTTGAATGCCCATTCCAACACAGGATTACCCATTCGATTGAAACAAGTCGATTAAAGGTCTTGTTGAAACACGAACAAATTGCGGAGGACGCACGGCTCGTAAGACAATAAACAGCATATTTCTTTGAAGGAAAACTGTGCTCATACGAGCTTTTTCCCTCAGTATTGAGATTTTCGGCTTTATGCTGAATTTTTAACGCACGTTGGTAAAAGAACTCCAACATCTTGTGGCAAGTAAAAGAACGCCAAAAAGCGCGGCACAATCATGGCAATCCTGCCTTGCTAAGGAAAAACGCAGTATGAACATTCGGAAGTTGTCAAGGAAGTTGCCAAATTTCCTCCGATAGAATACGTATTTTTGAGGAGTGCCATGAACATTTTCATTCGAAATGTTCAGAGAATTTACATCAAATTACCAACAAAATTCTTTGAAACATCCGAAGAAAAATTTTTCTCACATTTTCTGAAAATTAATATTTTACTGATGGAAATTTGGAGACGTCTGAAGGTTCTTACGGCGTTTCTACAAAGCTTGGCAGAATACTGCCGTGCTAAGGTAGACCGCCGTATGAACATTCGAGAGTTGTCAAATTTCCTTCGATAAAATGTTCATTTTCGAAGAAAGTTATGAATACTTTTCCTTGAAATTTTCAGGATTTCCAGGTGAAATTGCGAAGAAAATTATCTGAAAAATTTGGAGGGAAATATTCATAAGTTTACCAGAAAATTCACGTTTTATCAAAGGGAATTTGACAACGCCTGAAGGTTCATACGACGTTTTTCCTCAGCACGGCAGAGTCCGCTCCCCGTATAGGCACTCTACCACGGTCAAAATCGTCATCAGTGTTCTATCTCACCCGAGGATATCATGAGGAAACAGACGACCCTGAAAGAGCATCACGCACTGAAGAAAAATTCTCGGCGTTTTTACCAAGGTCCGTTGGTACCTTTACCGTCTCACTTTTTTTACATATTATTGGTAATTTTACCAAGACAGACGGGTAAGCTTACCTAAAAACCGGTATTTTTACCGTTTTTTCCAGGTAAGAATACCACTTTTATTGGTAATCAATTCCCGGTTACTTTGCCATTTTATCTCGGTAATTCTACCACAGTCGATCAAAAATATTGGTGTTTTTACCAAGGTCCAGTAAAATAACCGAGAAAGTTCATAATTTTACCGAGATTTCTCGGTAAAATTACCAATTCCATTGCTGGTAATTTTACCAAGAAAAAACTGGGATCAAATAGAACCCTGAATTCTTGGTAATTTTACCATTTTCTTAGTAAATACACTGAGATTTTTTTTTCAGTGCGGCTCGTCATCAATGACGTCAACATGGCATCCGGCCCCAGGAAGCGACGAGTAGTAAGACCCGCGCGCGCGGCCGTAACCCGCCGCAAATGTATCCGACGTTACCACTTTCCCTCAAAACATAGCGATTCAACACCAGACATTTATAATTTCCCCTCCCGAACGGCAACACCGCGTTAATGTGACCGCGATGCCTCGCGGGGAGGGGTACGGGGGAAAACATATCCCGCATGACCTACTTTTTTTCTATCTCCCGAAAACTTGACGACCAAGGCGACAATTTGGATATGAAACTCCCGCCCCCGTCCGTCCGTCCGTCCTCGCAATTTTCTCGCTCCTGTCTCCAGCGTTTCCGATTTGCAGAAACGCTTTTTGATGCACCAGTGAGAATCGAACACTAAACAAAAAATCTCGGTGTATCTATTAAGAAAAGGGTAAAATTACCAAGAATTCAGGGTTCTATTTGATCCCAGTTTTTTCTTGGTAAAATTACCATTTATGGAATTGGTAATTTTACCGAGAAATCTCGATAAAATTATTGAACTTTCTCGGTAATTTTACTGGGCCTTGGTAAAAACGCCAATATTTTTTATTGACTGTGGTAGAATTACCGAGATAAAATGGCAAAGTTACCGGGAATTGATTACCAATAAAAGTGGTATTCTTACCTGAAAAAAACAGTATAAATACCGATTTTTAGGTAATCGTACCAGTCTGTCTTGGTAAAATTACCAATAATTGGTAAAAAAAAGTGAGATGTTAAAGGTACCAACGGACCTTGGTAAAAACGCCGAGAATTTGTTTTCAGTGAAGTAACGTCGTGTCTAGTGGCGTGGCGTGCTTTGCGATGTATCGATCGATCCGACATTTGAACCTGTGGAAAAGGGTCGACAAACAGGGTGTTTTAGGGTGGCTACCGGTCCCCAAAAGTCCCCAATGTCCCCGACTATCCTCGATTTTGGAAGCATGTCCCCTGTATTCCCGAAAGTCCCCGATTCTCTTGTTCAGGTCCCCAAAAAATGACGAAAATCGTCCCAAACCCCCGCCAGCCGTGGCGGCGCGACATAATCAGGAATAAAAAAACAAAAGTGTTGCTTGGTTGTTTGGATGTTTTCCTCGGTTCAACATGACTTGTAAAATTAGTCGTACAAAACACGCCTTTTAACGCTCTAACTAGCTCCCTTTCTCTTATGCTGGCGCCTACAAACCTAAGGGGATACCTCAAGCATTGCGCGGAACGCGCATTGGCGCCTACAAACCTAAGGGGATACTTCAAGCATTGCTCAATGTGTGCAGTATCCCTGTTGTAGGTTTGTGGGCGTTAGTGACAAAACAGGTGCGCGGACAAAAAATCAACTAAGCGGTGCTTAGGAAAAGATACATTCCTCTCCTGAGCACTTTTTGCTTGGGAGAGAAAACATTTCTCTCGTAAGCAAATACTCGATGCAGGGGAGAGATTTGTTTTCTCTCCCGAGCAACTAATTAAATTATAGGAAATGAATCAAAACAGCCGCTATTTCATTTCCGCTCAGTCTGTATCGATTTACGAGGAAATTTAATTTTGCTCATGCTAAGTTCCTGCATTAAATGAACGAGCAATAAAATGAACGAAAAATAAAATGAACGAGCATTAAATGAACTAGCATTAAATGAACTATTATAGGTGGGACGCCCTTTCTCTTATGCTATTTCGGAAGAAAATTTCCCCTATTTTTGGGGGGAAAAACTCCTCTAAAAGTCCCCGAAAGTCCCCAATTTTGGTTTTTCATTACTGATAGACACCCTGTGTTGGCAAGGAACGCCTTAATAATGGATTCTTCACCGCAACTTAGAATGGGGTAATATCGGGAGGCAACGACGCATTTCTTTCTTCCGCTCAAGGATACCGGTGTCGGCTGTCAGATAAACCTAATTTCTCGTTCCCCATCCATCCGACGAAATGGAATTCTGGATGGATTAGGACAGCCAGAGCCTTGCGGTGGGCACCAGTAGCGTGGCGTGAACTGCGATTTATCGATTGCTATGCCATTTAAACCTATGGTAAAGAATCGATTGTTAAGGCGTTCGCTGCGAACACCCTGTTTATCGATCTTTTTCCATAGGTTTAAATGGCATAACAATCGATATACCGCAAAGCACACCACGCCACTGGTGGGCACAGCTTATGAGAAAAGCGTCGACGGTGTGAAAACTACTGTCATGCATCAGAGTTGATTCACGTATCCTTGATTCTTAACATGCTTCATACTGCCGTGCTATGGAAAAACGCCATATGCGCATTCAGGCGTTGCCATATTTCCTTCAATAAACACCGAATTTCCCCGAAAAATTCTGAATATTTTTCCTCCAATTTTTCAGACAATTTTGTTCGCAATTTAATTTAAAATATCTGAGGATTTCAAGGACAAGTAGGCACAGCTCTCTTCAAAAATACATTTTTTATTCGGGGAAATTTGGCAACTCTTTAACGTTCATACGACGTTCTTTCTTAGCACGGCAGCACATTGCTCTATTTTCCCTTTTTCCTCGTTGTCTATAGCTTTGTCAATCAAGTTTAATAATCCAGTTCCTAGTCCCCTGAACCAAAACATGTTTACTTTGTGGCACGCATTCAATCGCTTGGTTTGGAAACAACCCAACCTGCGGAGCGATTATTGAAATTGATGGACAAAGCGATAGACAAAGAGGACATTGGGAGCATGGAGCGATCTTATTGGTTGACATGGTTGGTTCATATAGACTAAGGAAGAAAATGATGGACTAACTGTCGGGTCTCTCGTGGGTTGCCGTTAGTTAGTCCATTACCTACCTCCTATGTCCATTGCCACCACCTGCTTCCACCAATAGGATCCCTCCAAATTCCTTTTGTCATCTTTGTCTATAGCTTTGTCTATCAATTTCAATAATCGGCCCGCTGACGGAGGTCGAAAGTAGAGAGAGCGAAGGCATACGCTGCGCTGCCGTCCAAAGGAAAAACGGCGTAAGAGCATTAGAGAGTTGTCAAATTTCCTTCGATAAAATGTTTATTTTAGAGGAAAGCTACGAATATTTTTCCTCGAAATTTTCAGAAAGTTTAGGTGAAATTGCGAACAAAATTATCTCAAAAATCGGAGGAGAATTACTCACAAATTTTCCCTAAAATTCTTGATTTACCAATGTAAATTTGGCAACACCTGAAGGTTCATTCGGCGTTTTTCCATAGCACGGCAGTACGCGGCAGTAATAGCAGCGCAATTAATGGAGCGATCTACCAACACGAAGCAAACCTGAACAGTCGGAAACAAATTCAAACAGAGAAAAAAATGGTGCTTCTCCGATCGGACAGTGTGTTTAGAATACTCGGTTTGCTGAGGGAACTCGAACCGCCTCATTCACTCGAATTTTATCGGGAGCCGGCACGGAATAACAGCGTGCTCGTGGCGTTGAGACGATTATTTTGTGAATACAAAAAAACTCGGTAATAAGAACCGTACTAGTTCTGTAGGCGTTTATCAAAGCCCTCGGTTGAGCGAACGGACCTCCTCAGCCAGCAGAACTGGACCTTAGTTTAACCAACCGAAGAATATTATCGAACATAAAATCGTGATGAATTGAAATTAAACTTCGATTTTACCGACTGCAATTTTATAGTCATAAAATTGCGACAAGATCGAGGATAATCGCCGAGATGTGTATGATGCCAGCGACCTCATCGCCAAAAGATCATAAAAAAATCACAACTTAATTGCAATCGCAATTTTTCCGTTGAAAAATGCTTCTCGGGAAGTCATCACAATACGCTAGTTTTAGAGGAGGGGGTTGAACTGAGTAGTTTATAATCATAGGCGGTTCTACGGGGGTGCCAGTGGGTGCCGGGCACCCCCAAGCAAAAATAAAGTACGATTATCAGAACCGTGAAATTACTGCTTTTAAAGATTCTGTATTCGCTCACACTGAGAAAAAATCCCAGCAATTAATTGAAAATGTTTTAAACAGAATTAATATTGATAGCCGTGTTCTGCAAAGATTCTACTGTTTTTTTTTTTTTTTTTTTTGTGGTAAGATTGTAGTTTTGATGGAAAGTTTTGCTAACAATTTTCTACATTGAATTTATAGGTATTTCAGTAGAAAGGAAGGAAAGAAAAAGAGAAAGGAGGGTAGGAAAGGGATAAAACTTGAGGGCCGAAACTTAGGCCTCCGCCTCCCCTGAGCGACCGTCCCCTTCGGGGCCGGTCTCCGACATTTTCCACCTCTGGGCACCCCCAAGCATGAAGGTCTAGAACCGCCTATGTTTATAATACGCAATTTTTTTGGAGTATGCAAACCTGCTTTATGGATGTGTGGAAGGGGGGGGGGGATTGAATCAAATGCTAGCTCTGCTTATTTTATGAACAGGTCCATTAAGCATTCCACCAAGATCAAGATCCAAGGAACCCAAAGACATAAAGACGGAGTGCTCGTATCTAAAAGCACGGGGAAAAAGTGAAGTCTGGTTTGGCGCTGGGTGCTTGTGTGAGTGTGTAAATGAACGCGGGAATCCATGGCGACAAACGGAAATTTGATTTGAACTTGTCCTCTTGATTTTTCCACATTTCTTCTTTTAAACGTGTTTTAAATGCCTGAAACGATTATATTAAGAAAGTTGGGACTGCGTCCCAATATAATACACCTGCTTTTGCTCGGTAATAGGCAGTAATCTCAGATAAAGTTAGTTTTTCTTTTGCTTATGGTGGTTCTGCCGGTTCAAACAGGCCGTTACAGTCCTAGATGACTGTTACTCCCAAATGAAATTAATCGGTCGACGACGGACTAAAACTAACCTAAAGTTAAAAAAATATGAGTGGGTAAGTGAATTTGGGCAAAAATCAACCTAGAATACGGATAAAATTAGGATCATACGGATTAATCCGAACAACAAGCATCAATTCAGAATTTAATAAAAATTTAGAATGAGCTATTATATCTTACAGCTTATGAACAGCACTTAAAATAATTCCGCAGTTTTATTTAGTTCCCGCCCTACATTTGAATTTCAAACTTGTCCCGATTTCGCCGCCAATCCTCTAGCCAATAGTAGAGGTGATTGAAAAGAAGCTTCATTTTTTGCTTTTAGCGCTCCGTCTCTATGTCTTTGAAGGAACCTCATTTCTCACCCACCCGCGACTTCCACGCGTGGTTTTGCAGTTCTTTTTATGGGCGGATACCAGCTATCGTTCTCGCATCATAGATTCGGTTCTGGGTGACGTCAAGAGACGTCAAGAGACGTCAAGAGACGTCAACTTATTTATTTGGGTCAAGGGATCCGCGGACGTTGAAAGCAACCCCCTCCGCGCGTCCGTCCGCGCCGCACCGCATGTCATTACGTCACATTACGTTACGTTACGGTGCGGGTGGTTAAACGGGAAGAGCGGAGAGCCACCGCTGGGCCGTAATGCGAACACCGGATTACCATCAGCCTTGCCGGCAGCCCGCTTTTATTTTCACGCCCTCCCCAAGGGTGAAAATGAAAGGTTTATATTAGACAGCCGCCGCCAGACACCCCGGATTACGTTTTTATGAGTTCTTTCTTTATTCTGCCTCGCTTGGCGTTCTTGCAAACAGTAACTACCTTTGAATACTTTCCTGGTAGCATGCAATGTCGAAGTTCCCCCGCGGAAATGATCCCCCGAAATGGAATCCCCCTCCCAAAAAAAGTTGATAAAATGTTGAAGTATTTAAATTAGAAACCCTATTTTGTTCATGCTTAAGTAAAATTATTTTATTTATTTTTTTATGTTCAAACACTCTTACAAGAAAGACCCAAAATTGGACTTCATTTTGCAAAAAGAAACTAATATTTCTGGCTTATTTGAGAAACGACGTATGTGCCATTAGATTCCCAATGCAGACCGGTGCTTTTACGGTGGAGTCAGAAATCGTGGTTCCTTATTGCGAAATATAGGCCGATTGGGATCATGGCTCATGCCAAGAGTCCCCCTCTACCCCATACAATTAGTTACAATAAAAAAAAGCACATTATATAGCATCGTAATCAGTAGTGACAAAAAAATACAAAAACTATTGGTCAACTAGCGAAGAAAAATTGTAAGTCCGGAACTTGGCTAAAGATGAAAACTTTCCAAGTCCAAAATCGGTCTAAAATTACAAGTGAACATGGTAATCGCCAGAAGCTGTAGGTATGTAGGGAAAGTTGCTGTTATATTTGTCGCAATAAAAAACTCAGCAAATAAAGCTTGTCAATTTCTAGAAATTTTTCATATTTGTACCTACCAAATGCAAAGTAAACTGCAAAAAAGGTATGATACTCGTGAAATTTGTGTTTGAAGTGATAAAACACTCATGAAATCGCAAGGTGGCATTTTCACCCGGAGAAGAACAGCATAATGCATTTTTTCCTATAGATTTTCATGAGTTTTTCCCCTCTAAAATTCGGGAGTTTGTCTTTGATTTTTTCCAACAATCAATGTTATTAGTAGAGTTTAATTTGGACTGCATATTGCAATTTGGAACTATAAATTTTAGCCCGATTTAAAAACAACGTATGTGCCATTAGTTCCCCCTATGCCCATAAGTGGTTTTTCAGATGAGCCAGAATTTATAGCTCCAAATTGCAAAATGCAGTCCATTTGACTACCTTAGTAGGCGCTCCTTAAAACAGCGAGTGCTTCAAACCATGAAGAACAAAGTACGCAACAAGCTATAAAAGAATACCTACTCTGTGAAATTAGAGAGTTTATTAAAAGTTTAAAATGTGTGTGCTTTGGGATTTGTTCAGGGTTGAGTCTATCTAGCTTCAAATAAAAGATCCCTTGACCCAAATAAAAAAGTTGATGTCTGCTGACGTGGCCGTGTATACAATTTGTGGCGTTCTCGCTATTGTACTGTGCATAGTGGATTAGGTTCCGCTTTTGACGTGTGTTCAACAGATAGAGACAATATATTTTATAAGCCCAGCACCATCATTCTAAGCAATGCAATAGGGTAAGGCAAAAGATAAATTCAGGAGTGAAGGTGCTTTTGCGTTATGATGATTGATGAGCAACGTGTTAAGTATAAATTCAAATAAAATTTTCCTAATGATGACTGATAAATAACGGAGTGAACGATCCGCGTGGGGAAGTTTTTGCAAAAGAAGATAGTGCTGCTGAACGGATTGAACTACATTTTGCAATTGGGAAATAAAATTTCTATCTCAGATTCGAAACAACGTATGTGCCATTACACATGCACATATGTGTTTTTATCGATAAGCCAGTAGTGGATTAGGTTCAGCATTTGACGTGTGACCAACAGACAGAGACAATGTATTGTATCAATCGATGTAATCGGTAATGTACCTAAATAAAATTCACCTAATAAGCACTGATGAATGTCGGAGTGAACACTTCGCGAAGGAAGTTTTTGTAAATTAGATAGTGTTGTTGAACGGGTTGGACCACATTTTGCAATGAGGAACTACAATTTTTATCTCATAGTTTCGAAACAACGTATGTGCCGATAGCTTTCCTATGCACACAAGTGTTTTGATGGATAAGCCAGTAATTATAGTTCCGAATCGCAAAATGGAATCCAATTGATCTGCTCTTTGATCATCGGTCATACTCGGGCGAATCTGATGCCCTTCGAAAATAACTTTTGCATCAAGGTCTCTTAAATAGGGCCTTTGTAGGCACCCTTTTTTCCAGAGAAACAAATTTCTTCCGTACCAAAATTCCAAAATTGTTCATGAAAATTCGTTCCACAAGTCAGGAATCCCGCAAATTTCGTTCCGCGACAAAGAGTCGATGAGTTCACCACCAAGTAGAATATGCCCTATAGATCTGGCCAAAAAATTGATGAAATAAGACGAACATAAATAAGTTTTGGCAGAAACGATGGCGGAGTCCCTAGGGATGTTGATTTCAGCTCGGACAGAGAAGTCATGAATGAAATACCCCCTCCCTCAGGGATCGGAGAAGGACGCCGACCTCATGACATTTGAACGAGTTATTTCCATAAAGGACCATGTCCTATTCCCAGAAGAGCCGTGGTGTATATAAAGCCACCAGCGTTGTGGAGCTCATCTTGGGAACGGACTTGCTTTATTTTCGAAAACAACCCGTTCGGTTATTATTTTAGGCGTGGACCAATGTTGTATCAGACAATCCAATTATTTAGTGTAACGCGGGGTGGGGGAGGGGGTGCTATTATTTACTCTCAAAGCTCGGAGACTGTCATCAGAGACGCGGGGTTCGCTCATCAATAATTCCAACGGGTATACTAACGTCTATTATGAACTCGAGCTCCATTATATTCCCCGGGCAGGGGCCCTGGAATAAAACGGACGAAATAATCGAGATGGAATAAGACTGTGTACTTAGAGCCCAGTTTCGGTGTGTTTACCGTCAAGTAAGTTGGCTCACGTTTCCACCTGGGCTCCGCTCGCCTCCAGAAGTTCAGCGGGTCGGTCACGTTCCGGGCTCTCCTAAGGAAAAACGCCGTATGTGCCTTCAGGTGTTGCCGAATTTCCCCTGGCAAATCATTAATTTTCAGGAAAATCGTTGAATATTTGTCTGCCAATTTCTCAGATAATGGAGATGTTGCATGTGTGAGGGAATTGCGATTTGACTGTTGATTCTTATGTAAAAGTTTGCGAGAAACACGATGGTGCCACTGGTTTTCTCTGAAATCAACTCCCAAGCTCAAAAAAGCTCTCGAAGTGAGGCCAAAATGGAGGGGATATCCCACCCTACCCTAAGAGTCCACCTCTACATCAAGACAAACTCCCCATGCAAAGATTGGGAGCAAATACATTAGCAGGGTTACCGTGTTTTCAGTTTTGGAGTCCCCAAATGAAGTGGCAGCCCTGTCAATGTATTTGCTCCCTATCTTTGCATGGAGAGATTGTTTTGATGTAGAGGTGGACTCTCAGGGTAGGGTGGGATATCCCCTCCATTTTGGCCTCACTTTGAGAGCTTTTTTTGAGCTTGGGAGACGATTTCAGAGAAAACCAGTGGCATCATTGTGTTTCTCGCGAACTTTTACATAAGAATCAACAGTCAAATTGCAAATTCCTCACACATGCAACATCTCCATTTTGTTTGTAATTTGATCTAAAACGTTTGAAAATGGACCACTAGACAAGGTACGAATTTAAGCATTCTGATACATGTTTCTTGACCAGAATTTCACGTAGAACACGATTCGCACAACGAAAATTACTGAAACCAACTCCTAACGAAGATATTAACGTTTTTATTTCACATTGGTTACGAGGAATTCGGACTGCCCGCTTACAAGAAACTCAAAGCTCTACGTAAGTCAAATTGCGCACTACAACGGTTTCAACAAGCTTCTCAATCGAGCAATGTTTAGCTCCTACCATGTGTTGTTCAAACTAAAAGCAATTTGCTATAGCTGAGCCAAAGCGTCAAGATTGAGGTTGCCAGATTTGTATATCGTAGAGACTAGGTCATGATACCGTTTAGCGCGCGATGTGAATCACGTAGAGCATTGAGTTTTCATGAGCGGGTGATTTGAATTCACGCATCAAGAATCATTGAATATCTTCAAAAGGAGTTAATTTCGGTAATTTTCGTTATGTGCATCGTGTTCTATGTGAAATTTTGGTTAAGGAACATGTATCAGAATGCTGAAATTCTTACCTTGTCTAGTGGTTCATTTCCATGAAAAATATTCATACTTTTCCTCCAAAATAAAAATTTTATCGACGGAAATTTGGCAACTCTCGAATGTTCTTACGGCGTTCTTCATTAGCACAGGAGTGTTTCGGAGAGGTTTGGGACTCAACATTGGCCAGGCTCCCGCTCCCACGGGCAGTTAAGTTTTTAGGCTGTGAGTATTTTGCTCAGCAGCGCCGTGCCGCACAGTGGATCGAGTCAATCGTAGAGGTCGAACATGAAATTTTTTACTAAAACTGCAAATTTTCATCCGTAATTCGTCACATTTTAAATCTCAAGGGGTGCTTCTAAATTAAAATTTTACGAAGAAATCAATGGAAACACTTTTAAAACCTCAAAGTTTTGTATGAACAGAGTTATAAGCGTTCAAAGTTTACATATTTTGTCCGACCTCTCCTGTTGACTCGATCCACCGTGCGCCGTGCCATACCGTTACAAAGCTTCCAGGGTTCGGGTTTTCGCTCATCTGTATTTTCCTTCCGGGTGTCTACTAGTCCGGAATTCCCGAAAAGTCCGGAAGTAGTACTGATTCTAGATTTTTGAGGGCGGTCCAGAAGGTCTGAAAGTGCAGAAATTCTACAAGAAGGTTCGGAAATAGTAATGATTTTTAAGGGCGGCCCGGAAGTATTGTCAAAGTGCGGAAATTCCGCAAGAAGGTAGGACCGGATTTAGGGGTGGCCACATGGGCCGCGACTCATGGCGGCAAATTTTGAAATTTGTTCAAATGCATGTATAAAAAAAATCGGACTCAGAAATAAAATTACAAATGAGAAAATTCCAAAAAATCTCTCATTTCCTGAGAGTAAAGGCATGGTAATTTCTAATTTTGTCGTCTTTTGGTGATAGAAGAAATAGCACCTTTAATTAGTTGAGTTTAGAGAGAAACCAAATAGGCAATTTGGCCCCGAACGGTGGGGCGCAGAGAGCTATGATGACAAGGACTTGAGATGAAAATGAGAAGCCCTCGGCGCGGCGGTCGGCATGTAACACATATTAGCGCCTACAAGGCTGCATGAATACTTCACGCATTGCGTCAAACACAGTGCGTTTAGCAGCGATCGGCGTGAAACGCATAGCGCCTACAAGACTGAAGGAATGCTTCACGCATTGCGCCAAACATAGTGCGGTCAGCACGGCGCACAGTGCGGCCCTCTGTGGACAAAAGTCAAAAATTCACAACTCGATATTTGAATATTTTTTTTGAGTGTGTCATCTTGAAGATATTTCTGACTCACAACGATGGCCAATTTCCAAATTTTTCGCCCAAAACTACTTCAAATTTGGATAGAAAGTGGTCGAGAAATGGGTCGAGAATCACTGGTCCATAAGAAATACACGGGAAAAATACGTCAACTTCAAATTAAGATTTCTCGCTTGAAACGAAAAATGCTCTGAGTGGTTGACGTTTTCCGAATCCTCAGATATCCAACTTCAATCCTCCCAAAAGATTTTGCGACTTTTTGCGACCATCAGAGATATTTGAAGTTAAAATTTGGGCGTTTCACGTTGGTTTGATATTGTTAACGCAGGGCTGATTCGAGGTTGCCAACTTCGAATGAACTTTTCTTAAAAAATACGCAAAAAAACCTGAGGTATAACATTTTCTTATTCCTCGAGTGTTTTACTTTGATAGTGCCAAAGGGTTTTCCTATGTCGGTGCTATTATCTTCATTATTTAAAGTTAAGTGTCTTTTGCCGATTTTTGTCCGCATCTTCCATAAGGATGCCGCACTGTGCGGCGCGGCGGCGGAGGTTAAGATTATTAAACCACATTTATGCTTTTTCTTTCACAATGTTTTCGTTCATATCTTATGAATGGATGACCTTGTCTACACAGGTTCGAAATTTTTCGAATTTCGTCAAATAGTGTCACTGGAAAAGTCCTGAATTTTTCTGTTGAGGTACTGAATTTCTTGAGAGTGAGCTGAAAAAGTTCTGCCGAAAGCACTGATTTGTGGTCAGCCTGTTTTAGTAGACACCCTTAAACGCTCTGCTGAAGTCAAGAACTAAAAATTGATTTTTTCCCCCACCCTGACTCGATTTTCTTGCTGGAGTGAACAATTTGAGTTTCCATCTTAAAGTCCTTTTGAAATTTTGCCGATGGCCCTTTTGGCAAACTCCACCGCATATTTGAAACAACCGAAATATTTCAATTGAAATACACAAGAGGCTGTGCTACTACTCTCTCAATATTGAGATTTGAAGACTTACAACGCGCCTGCATTGTGTCCTTCGTGAAACTCCGACGAGGAAATTTTATCCCGAGGGTACTTTACTGCCGTGCCAAGGAAGAACGCCGTATGAGCTATGAGGAGTTGCCAAATTTCCTTCCACACATTACGAATTTTCAGGAAAATTTGTCAGTATTTCTCTTCCGATTTTTCAGAGGATTTCGTCCGTAATTTGATCAAAAAAGTCTGAAAATTTCAAGAATACATATTCATAACTTTCCTCAAAAATAAATATTTTCTGAGAGGAAACCTGGCACCACCGGAATGCACTTACGGTGTTTTTACCCTGCACGATACTTTAATCTAGGCCCCGGTTCATTTTCAGGCCATCCGAGCGCAGTCCATAAACCACCCCGAGAGCGTCTGGTAGCAACGCAAAGTTGCCAGGTTGTGCCATTAAAGCCAGATATTTATCATGGGTTTTAATGAGGAATAGTCGAGTACCTTTATAAGGAGAGTATGGACAACTCGATTTATATAGCTCTTAGGACTTAAAAGGGCGTCAACGTGAAAAACGGAAATCACTAGAAAAGTGCCGCTGCCAACCTATGCATTTGGAAGATCACTCAATATAGCCGACAGCGCATTACAAACAAGCGTCTTTAAGGATTGAAACTAAGAAAATGTAAGCGAAATCCAAGTTTTATACGTGCTTTTATAATTTTTGATCAGTGTAAATAGTTGAAATGTGAAAATTAGTACCACTGGATAATTCGAGTTTATAGGTTGGCTCCCCTTTTGGGCCCCAAGAGCTACATGACCTGATTAAACCTAATCTCCAAATGTATTATTTTTGCAGTTTATTCGGCTCCTATTCCAGTTTAGGAATCCACAGCCATCTTTAGACAAGAGTTGAACGTCGAGATTATTTTTTATTGTCAGCAGACATCAGGGGGGTTTTTGGCACATCCATGCTCCAGCTTTCAAATTTTCGAGGAATTAAGGCCGAGCGGAATCTGTTTCTGCCGATCCACTCGTCAGTTCCGTGAAAAGTCGCCACCACCGGGATTCGAACGCGGGACCTATTGATCTAGAGTCAGACGCGCTGACCGCTAGGCCAACCTGGCCGGCTTAACCTCCAAATTTTCGAGTTGCACATACTCTCCCTATGGAGGTACTCGGGGGGGGGGGGAATAGTGCTGATTTCTGAGGACAATCTGGCAAGGATGTAGCAACGGGAACAAGGGTGGAGAGGGGGCAGTCTTTTGCGTTTTGCGGCCTTGTCTCGTCGCGACGGCGGCGGCGGCGTCCGAAGGCGGGGGGGGGGGGGCGTCCCGGGGGACCCGACGACGCGGATCGCTCGAGGATCGAGGAGGAATTAGGTCGCCGTCGGCGGTCTCGAAAAAAGGGAATAATGAAAAGCTCCGCGCAGAGTGTTTACTCGTGTTCCGCGAAAAAACCCCGCTGTTCGCCGCGCGGTCGTTAGCGGGTTAACGCGTCGCGTCGAGCGCTACCGTTCGCGTCCCGCTCGGCAGAGAGAGCAAAGAAAACGACTAGACTCCGTTCCGCCTGAGTCGGACAAAAAGGAACCGATACTGTTCGAAAATCCAGGAATGAAATTCTAGAGTCCCTTTATACTGAGAGTCAAGACAATGTGAATCCATTTCTGATTGGTTCCCGTATTTTAGGCCTTCACAGTGTCACAAACGGGAATAAAGATTACATTTTCACCGATTGCAAAGATTATAATCTGGAATGGACCGAGGAATTTCGGGTTCGACAAGGAACAAACGGAATGAGAGAAGGAACGGAGAAAGGAATTGAAGAATGAGCCGATCAAAGATTACGAAAAACGCTCAATTTGTGTAATCTTTATTCCCGTTTGTGACTCCATGAGGGGTGTTGTCTTAACTCTCAGTATAAAGGGACTCTAGCTCGGCCGAGAGCTAAAAGAAAACGACTAGACTCCGTTCCGGCTGAATCGGACAAAAAGGAACCGATACTGTTCGAAAATCCAGGAGTGAAATTCGGCGCCGCACAGCCATTTTTAGAACCTCGAAGTTTTGTATAAACGGAGTTTAAGCGTTGTAAGTTTTCAAATTTTTTTCCGACCTCTCCTGTTGATTCGATCCAATGTGCGCCGGAGTCTATGATGTGACAACAAAAAACCCCCAAAGTGATATCGTCACCTTCTGATCAAAGTAGTGAAGCAAGAATGTTTCTGCCGAAATCGAGTCACTTTCGAATGAAATTCAAAAATTATGCTGAACGTTATTGAATACGGATGCTATAACTTGGCGAGTTTTTGGACTACCGCTCTCTTTTTGTGTCGCAGTATTTTGATTTATTTTGCGAGGAAAGCTCCGTACTCTTAAATGGTGCTTATCATTCTTAATAAGTTGGAGCGCCTTCAATTTCATATGATACTGTGCAACGCAACATCTCTGTTGTGAAATAGTTGCTTGAAGCGGCGTGGCGAGCGACAGTGACCAGCGCGACATGCTCATTGGCGCCTACAAACCTAACAGGGATACTTCACGCATTGCGCAATGCGTGAAGTATCCTTGTTAGGTTTGTAGGCGCCAATGAGCATGTCGCGCTGGCCACACGCCGCTCCGCTCTGTGTTAGGCTTTAATATTTAAACTCGCGGAGTCAGCGTTTTCCAACGCATGATTTTGAAATGTTTGCACACTCCGCATGAATTCCTCTCTTTTAAATTGATGAAGTATCACAAGCGCCACGCGACTCGTCAAAATTTCCGCCGCCCTCTTAGTTTTTTACAGAGACATTGTTTAACGAAGCTGTCAAAAAATTTCAATGAACTTTCTTTGTACTGCCGATAAAATTCAGTGAAATTTTCAAACACATTCCATACCAACTATTTCTCTATAACAAAATAGAACAGCGGCGTAATTTTTGAAATTCGCATGGCGCTTGCGATTTCCCGGTCGGAAGGTGACTATATTAACGCGAAGTGGATTGCGTTTTGCAATAAGGAACCACAATCTCTGGCCTCTCCATGAACTCCATGACTTCCTGTCCAAAATCCCATAATTTTTTCGAGCGATCAGAGGATAAATCAGTTGAATCTTCAGTAAGAAACGCCCAACCGGTTTCTCGTAAAACTTATAGTGACTCTCATTCGCATGATATGACAACACATGAAACTTCCATTTATCTTTCTACTCGATCCCCCTCCCCTCCCACCTGCTACCCAACAACGAGGAAGAAAATAACCAGCAATTTACGATAAGAAAATCACGCGTCCACAATGAAGAAAAACCAGAGGGGAAAACACGCGAGACGAAGGGTGTAATGGGCCTCGTTTAAACCTCACGCGGTATCAAACTCATCGTCAGTCGTCGGAAAAATCATCGCTCGTTACACCAAAAAAGCACAACTTCATTTTTCCGCGAGCCATAGGGAACATAGACTTACGGGGCCGATGGGGCTCATCTAAAAGTTTTCCTACTGCACCTTTACAAATCCGGAGCTACAAAATATGTACCCTAACTTGGTGGAGAGAGCTAAGGGAAAACGCCGTATGAACATTCGAGACTTGCCAAATTTCCTTCGATAAATGCTTATTTTTGAGGTAAATTTTGAATATTTTTCCTTAAAATTTTCAGAAGTTTTAGATCAAATAACAAACAAAATTATCTGAGATATTGGTAGACAAATATTAAAAAAAAAAAAAAAAAAAAATCCTGAAAATTAGTGATATGCCAGGGGAAATTTGGCAACGCCTGAAGGCTCATACGGCGTTTTTCCTTAGCACTGTGAGAGAGCCCCTCCTTCTTTTCCTCCAAATGGGTTCCTTTCTCTAATGATGGCTGACGGGGAAATTTCCGAGGCGCTCCAATTCCGGAGCTTTCGAGTTCCTGCGTCTGAAAGCTCCCCGAGGGAGCGGAGGGAGGGAACGGGGAGAGTGTTAACTTTTGCGCTGGAACATACATCAGCATGCAAACGTGCTCTCATGAACAAAAGCTTACATAGAGCCGCGTTAGCACCGCGTCAAAGAAGGGGGTGGGAAGCGATGGAAAGCTGCGAGAAAATTAGATTCCTCACACCGTATACCTCATCGCTGAAGGATCGCATAAACACCCGGAAAAATCGGGTTCGTTACACTGCCGTGCTAAGGAAGGACGCCGTAAGAGCCTTCAGACGTTGCCATATTCCCCTCGATAAAAACCAAATTTACTTCGATAAAATCGGACCTTATGGTCCGTTTTCCATACTTCAAATTCCGGATTTTGCTGACCACGCTGTACCGACCTACGTCACAGGGCACTAAATCCTCAAGATGCAAACACCTCCTTTTTTTTCTCTATGTGGTTTAGTGACCCATTTGCTTATGACGACTCATGTGTGTCAGATCAAGGACTTTGATAGGCAAGTTTTCGCAAATAAAGTCAGGACTACTGAAACAATCGCTCAACTCTTCGATCATCAGTCATCGTTAAGCGAATCTGAGGGTTGACTCCCAAGAGTAACTTTTACACTCCATCCAAAGGAGCAGAGTGGGACCTTTAATATATCGACGGTGAAACTACCGAACCACGTATCTCGGTTTGCGACGTCGCAGACTTCCTGTCATACTTTATTTTTTAAATGAAAAACTACTTAACATCCAGTCTTGAAAATTTCTGTGATTTTTCCTCTTTGTGCGGAGAAAATTCCGTGAAAATTTCAAGGAATGATATTGATTTGGTCTACTTCAAAAAAATAAAATGTGAGCGTAGATTTTTAAACACCGCAAACTAGAGTCCCTTTATACTGAGAGTCAAGACAACACCCCTCACGGAGTCACAAACGGGAATAAAGATTATACAAATTGAACGTTTTTCGTAATCTTTGATCGGCTCATTCTTAAATTCCTTTCTCCGTTCCTTCTCTCATTCCGTTTGTTCCTTGTCGAACCCGAAATTCCTCGGTCCATTCCAGATTATAATCTTTGCAATTGGTGAAAATGTAATCTTTATTCCCGTTTGTGACACTGTGAAGGCCTAAAATCCGGTTAACCAATCAGAAATGGATTCGCATTGTCTTGACTCTCAGTATAAAGGGACTCTACCGCAAACGAGATACGTGGTTTGGTAGTTTCACCGTCGATATGCCTTATATGCATCTATGCCTATCATATGCCTCTTTAATGTATGTCTTAAATATTGCCCTTGAGTACACGTTTAAGAAGTCCATTCATTCATCCGAACTAGTGGCGTGGCGTGAACGATCGATTTTCGATATTTCCTCATTTGAAGCCATGGTAAAGAATCGATTATTGAGGTGTTCGTCGCAACCTTCCGTCTATCGATCCTTTCCAATAGGTTTAAATGGCAGATCAATCGATTTATCGCAAAGCACGCCACGCCACTGATCCGAACCTCTCGTGTGCAACAGAGCGATTTGCTGCCAAAAACAAACTGAACCAAAGTTGAAACTTGAGCGAAAGCACAGCGGATTGGAACAATGAGAGCGGAAAGCTCAAAGTTCGGGAACAAATTAGCGGTTTCCGTCGTCGCGTCGCGTCGAGTCGAGGGAAAAAAGTTCAATTAGAAAAGTTCTCACTTTCAATTAAGCGCAACCGGAGCGGAAGCAGACCAGATGCTCGCGACGAAACCCCACCGACCGAGCTTGTTGAATTTCGGCGGAAACCTGGGATATTCACACAAAATTCGCGGATTTTCTGTGGATTTTGACAACGTCGCAGCCGAAACTCAGAGCCGTCTGGAGTTCGTTCGCTGTGGAGTTCAACGGTTAACAATAAATCACTAGGCAAGCAGTGGCGATTTTGCAAAGTGGCAACACTGTATTTCCTCCATGTAAATCCATGGAAAATATCGATTTTAGGTGAGGCAAGCTGCTTCGCTAAAAATCGATTGTTTTACATGCATTTAAATAGAGCAAAAACAGTGTTGCCACCTTTCAAGAATCACCATTAGGCGGGGTATAAAGTCAAGCATCACAATTCATGTTCCGTCATCAAAATTTTGGGGTTGAGTACGATTGACGCACTGGGACTCTCATAATTCAACTCAGAACTGAGGAGAAAGCGTTTATTGGATTACATTTTGCAGTAAGGAACTAAAATATCTGACTCATCCATAAAAGCATCTACCCGCATAGGAAAGCTAATGGCACTTATTTTATTTCAAAAATTAGCTAGAAATACTAGTTCTTTATTGCAAAATGTAATCCAGTTCTCAAGTTCAAAAAAAAAAAAAAAAAAAAAAAAACTTCTTGAGAAATTTTATGAAAGATTTGGGATTTATTTTTGATCAATTTTCTTCCCTCTATCTTTTGGTTTCCATGAGCGTTGGAACGAAAATTCCGGGCAATCTTAGGTTCAATATTCCGCCTTTTTTTCCTCCGGAAAAGTCGGAGCAAGGGCCTCTGAATCAATTCCAAACTCCGGGGCATAAATCCATCCTTATTCTAAATACAGGACTGTGAATCGTTGAGCAAAGAAGTTCGGAAATCAATGTAATTTTGGTCAGGGAGCCCCTGAGAAAGTCATAGGTTTTTAAAGCCTATGGCCTATATAGCCGTGCTAAAGAAGAACGCCACATGAGCCTTCAGACGTTGCCGAATTTCCTTCGAGAAAAACAGAATTTACTGGGAAAATTGTAAATATTTTTTTCCATTTTCAGACAGTTTTGTACGCACTTAAAATCAAACAAATCTGAAAGTTTCAAGGGAAGTTATGCTCAAATTGCGTCAAAAACACATGTTTTATCAAGGGAAATTTGGAAACTCTCGAATGTTCACACGGCGTCCTTCCTCAGCACGGCAGTATAAAAATGTCAAGTATCGATCATCAGACAGCAGAGGACGTTCGTCGAAAACAACGGCTATTCTAATCTTTCAAGCATCAAACGGAAAGAAACGATGCGCCACAGCGTCATATTTCTTTCAACCGAAAGGGTTCGAGACGTGCTACGGCAGAACATACGCAATATCAGACGCGTATAAACGGTCACGGGGAACGGAGAGAAATATCGATGCAATTCGTTTCGAAATAAACGTATTTATGCTAAAACGAACTATGTGTACAGGGATTGCGTGTGACATAGTTCCTTTCAGCATAAATACGTCCAAATGGAACGTCAAACGCACCGACCACCAATCAAAACGGCCCTCTATAAATTCTGACGTCACCCTCACCCTCAACAACCCCCTCCGCAAAACAATAAATAAATGAAAAATCCCCCGGATTAATCCGATGACGTCATACCGAGCGAGCTCGTCAGTCACGTCATATCCATGCGTGCGTTTTCTGGGGGCCGTGACACCCCCCCCCCTCGAATGGGTCGGTGGCGGTCGTTGCGAACGTCATCAGAAAAGCCCCCATCAAGCGGCGCGCCACTCAAAGCTCCCCAGCGCCTTTTTTACCGCTCGACGCATTCATTAGTCCGCCGGCGTTATGCGGGTTGCCGCCCGGGATTTGTAGGCGCGCGATGAGTATTGCGGGTCGCCGCGATGGGCTTTGCAGGCGAATCGATGAATATTGAGTGGAGGCCTCCGGCCGACCCACTCGCCCTTTCCCCGGTTGCGTTTAACCGAGAATAGCCTTTGTTTATTTATACTCCCGCCGAGTTTCCTTCGTTGGATTCCGGTACGAGTCGCGAGGGCGGATTCATACTTTGTAATTCTGAGTACTTGGCCATTGTCTCGCTTTTGTCCTTTGTTAATTTACCGCCCACGTCCCCTTGTTCCGTCTTGAAAGAAATGCATGCGCTCTTATTTTTCACGGAATGACGCCCTTTTTACCGCAAGATGTCTCGAGATCCACTCCGTTTTCAAACGGCATCGAATGTGGGCTTTATTTGCGTCAATTGTGGCGAAGCTTCTTTTTCTTCTTTTTTAACCCTTGTGTCTTAAACTATCACAATCTCATCAATTGCACCTGAGAATATTGTGGCCATGATCGAAATCTTAAGGTCTTTTCCACACGAACGCGGTTCGCGGAACCGCAGGCGAACTTGTTCCAGAAACTTATCATGACTTAGCTATAACTTATTCCGCGAAACCCTAGTTCGTTGAACGAATTCGCGCAAACTGCACTTGTGTGGGCAAGATCTAAGAACTAGAATCAGTGTCATTAGCCTTCAAAAATGTATTAATATCAAGCAAAAATAAGGCATTTTAACGCATGCATAGGCATGTATATAATGAAGTACGAGTCCCAAATAGGATATATGGAATCATAGAAAAAGCAGCCAAGTGACATATTGGACTAAAATGTGGTAGGAGTAATTTGAGCTCAACCATCCATTTCCTTCTGTTAACAATTCAAAGTTGAGAAAAATGCTTTATAGTGAAAATATGCGCCGATGTTTACTTCGAATTTTGTTGTGGAGGAATAAAAATCCATGAGGCGGATGAAGAATGGTGGTCGCATTTTGTACCCTCTATCCGGACGTCTGGACGTCACACGGTATCTGGTACATGGGCCGGCTCAACCTCGAATTGCACGGCAAAACCCGTACCTTCCTGACGTCACTACGCTTCAAGATGGCAGCCAAAATCGAAATGTGACCACCATTCTCTATCCGCCTTGAAAAATCCAAACCTTTTTTCTCAATTCTGTCTCGATTAGCAGTGGCGTGGCGTGAAGGATCGATTATCGATATATCGCCATTTGAAGCTATGGTAAAGAATCGATTACTAAGGTGTTCGCTGCGAACGCCCTGATAATTGATCTTTTTTTCATAGGTTTGAATTGCGAATCAATCGATATATCGCAAAGCACGCCACGCCACTGTCGATTAGACTTGGTTCTCTTCTATGAAACTGATCCGCGAAATCTTGAGTAGTTAGACAGTATGTTATGCAGTTGATTTCATTTGCCTGGAGACTAATTAAATTCCTTTCTGTTGCAGTGTCAATTGATGAAGATGCCAATGCACTAGCGCCTGCGAGTCGTGAGACGCAACCAGGATGGAGGCGTGCGGTGCGCGGTGGCCGATGCCTGCGCGGTCGGAGAGGCACTGCAGCGACGTGACGTAGTGGCGGATGCGTATCGATGAGCTCCGAGCCGGCGTGACGTGGCCCCGGTCCCCGGCGTGACGTGGCCCCGGTCCTGCGGTTCGTCCTGAACGGAGAATGAGCTCCACCGGCGACAGCCACACCAAGTCCCTCTGCCCGCGGCTCGTCGACTACCTGGCCATCGTCGGGAGTCGAACCGGGCCCCCGAGAGCCGCCCCCGGCCCAGGCAACATCAACAGTGCCTCGCCGCCCATACAGGTAAGCCCTCATCTTTTCCTCTCAGCCCCTTCAAACCCTGAGGTAGGCAATCAGCCAACTCTAAACTCTGTATTTTGTCCCTTCAAAGTCACGCGTATGAACCAGATTCATCCGTTTACAGGCATAGGTTACGGATTACAGATGTTCCCCTCAGCCCCTTCAAGCCCTGAGGTAGGCAATCAGCCAACATTTAACTCTGTATTTTGTCCCTTCAAAGTCACACGTATGAAACGAGATTCATCGGTTTACAGGTTTAGATTACGGATTACAGGTTTTTCCCTCAGCCCCTTCAAACCCTGAGCTAGGCAATCATCCAACGTTACACTCTGTATTTTGTCCCTTCAAAGTCTCGCGTATGGAACCAGCTCCGTTTAAAGGCGTAGGTTACGGATTGCAGGTTTTTCTCCCAGCCCCTTCAAGTCCGTAAGTAGGTAATCAGCCAACATTACACTCTGTATTTTGCTCGTATGAAGTTATGTTTATGCAACCAGAGCCACCTGACCTACCCACCCTGTTTCACAGGCGAAGGCCTAGCAGTCGATTAACTGCTGCACTAGAGGACTGTTATGCGCACTATTTGCCCTCCCCCTCCTTATCTTTCATTTTCTTTCCATTAGTTGGAATCTACTACTTTAGATCACTGTTACTTGTAGATGGCCCCTTCAGCCCCGTAGGTGGGCAATCAGCAATCAGTAAACTGCAAATTCTGCATGTTGGCCTCTTAAAGTTACGGGCTCGCAATCAGATTCCTAAACCGTGTCCACGTCGTCTCGCAGACCAAACAGCCCGATTATTGAAATTTTGTCAGTCGACCTGATAAGACAGGACAAGAGAGGAATGGAGTTATGTGCTTTTGTGGTTCTCTGAGTAATCATCCTTGTCTTGCCCAGTAAAAGGTGGTTTTGACGACAAAGTATCGGTAACTCAAGAGGTAAAGCCTCTCATTGTTTACTCTTATTCCCTGCATCACAAGGAAAACCATAATGGTTCATCAGAAAACCATCCAATCAACTTAATTCCTGTTTTATCTTGTCTTATCCGGTCAACCAACACAAAATTTTAATAATTAGATTGCAGGTCATTCCACCACGAATTCGAGGTACTGATAGACACAAGAAATCCCTTCAAAACCGCAAACACGCAACCAGCGAGCGTTTTATTCTTAATTTTACCCCTCCTTCAAAGTTACGGCTACGCAACCAGTGTCATACCCTTCGCTCACAATGTTTAACAGACTTAGGTCATGCAATCAAGAATCTGTTGCATTAGAAGACTGATTTTAAGGTGCTCCTTCAAAACCATGGATAGGCAATTGACGACCAGCTATCGCGTTAAGTGTGACACGTGCGTGAAAGTGCTTGACGCAATTCTGGAGAATCCACTCACGCCCGAAAAAATAAAAAAAAAAAGTGTTAAAGACCCAGTAAAATAAAAGGCAGGTGATTTATCCTCCGTTCTTGCGATCTCTCCTGATGTAAGCGCCTTGGTATGTCAGAAAGAACCTCGAAGAAGGTCCACGGGTCGTAAATACGGCCCCAAGGCCCGCAACTTGTATTATCCCGTTTATTCAGGAACTTCGCTCAACTTTAACTCCAAGCCGTAAGAAAAACATAAACTTGCGTGCGTGCGAACAACTTCACACCCATTCCCTTGCAAATTACTGCCGCGCCAAGAAAGAAAGTCGTATGAACTGTTAGACGTTGCCAAATGTCTCCCGATGAAAAATGATTTTTTCAGAAAGTTGTGAACGGTAGTGTAAATCGTTGCCGTGGACTGGTAGGAGTGTCCTAAAAATTGTGGGGGTTGAGAGGTTTTTGTTGTTCAAAGGTTCTTCGACACTTTTGACTTTTGTGGAATGATACGAGTGTATGACTTAAGCTCACATCCTAAAATTTAGCAAAGTTATTATTAACGCACTGTGTTTGCATTCTCGCGAAAACCCATAGCATTTTCAAAATTGAACGTTTTGATCAGAGCGTTGCGTTGACCACTTTGCGGAACCCAGCGCGATGCAGAAAATTGCAGAGGCCTCTAGAACAATTGGACTTCATTTTGCGATTGGGAACTATACAATGTATAGTTCATCGGTAAAAACCACTAAAATGCATAGGGGAACTAATGGTGAATACACTGAAAAAAAGATTGGTAGAATTTACAATCATTCTTCAGGGTGTCTACAAGTCCGGAAATAGTACTGATTTTTTAAGGGCGGTCTGGAAGCACTGAAAGAGAGCGGAAATTCCGCAAGAAGGTCTGGAATTTTTTTGTCATTTTTGTCGAAATTTGAGCGAGAAATTCAAAATTTCGAAATTTTTCAAATCTCGTCAAATGGAGGTACTGAAAAAGTACTGAATTTCTCTGTTGAGGAGGCATTGAGTTTCTTTATAGAAATTTACTGAAAAAGTACGGTAAAAGTACTGTAGAAGTACTGATTTTTGGCCAGCCTGTTATACTAGACACCCTGTTCCTTCACGCTGTACCTATTTCACAAAGCGTGAATTCAAATTCGATTCTGCCAGAGGAATGGTTACCTGTACCAACATATAGTAACGTTTACTTTTCTTCTGACAGAATTGACTCTGAATTGACGATGTGTGTTCACGTTGTCTCTATTCTGAGCCAGAAATTGTAGCTCCCTATTGCAAAATGCAGTTCAATTTGCGGTTTGTCACGTGGCTTGTCAAGCCCGAGCGACAGCAATTGATTCGCCTTCAATTTCGGTGCGTATGCAACATACCTACCACGGAGCGCGAATAGTTATCTACTCGAAAAGCATACGCTAGTCCAGCTCCACAACTTTTGATAGAACCTATGGACTTTACTGAAGTCTTTTGATTTTTACGTTCCATCTAATTGCAAAATGCAGTCTAATTCACCCCCCTGGTTGTAAGTACAGGGTTGCCACAGTCAGGGAAAACCGGGAAATGACGTAAATGTCGAAAATGTCAGGGGAAATTTGTCAAATCTCCTTTATTTGCGTTTTAAAATAGGTTTGAGGTTTCGAACTACAAATTTTGCCTGAAAACTATTTTCAATTATGTCTTCTTAACCGTTTGCCGTATCTTCAACTGTCAAGGCATTTCACCAAAATGTGTCAGAGAAATCAGGGAAATGTCAGGGAATCTTATTTTCCAAATTCTGTAGCAACCCTGTAAGTACTTTTCCTCAAAATTTTCAGATACCTTGGATCAAATTATGAATTATATTCTGTGAATCATAAGAGAAAAAATATTATCAAGCTTCTCCGAAATTGTTCTATCGATTGAAATTTGGCAACGTCTGATATCTCATCCTTCGGACGACAGTATAGGTGACCAGTGGCGTGGCGTGAATTGCGATGTATCGATTGTTATGCCATTTAAACCCATAGTAAAGAATCGATTATTAAGGTGTTCGCTGCGAACACCCTGTTTATCGATCCTTTTCCATGGGTTTAAATGGCATAACAATCGATACATCGCAAAGCACGCCTACGCCACTGTAGGTGACGCTTTAACCGTAACACCGGACGCCACGCCGCGCATACCTACTTTACGACCTAATCTCCAGTTCCCGGGGCAAAAATGCAATTTCTCTTCACGGCCAGGCCGGTTGAAGTCACTCAGGCCCCTCGCATCGTGTTGCGTCGCGTGAAGGAGCGACTATCGATATATCGTCATTTGAAGCTATAGTAAAGAATCGATTACTAAGGCGTTTGCTGCGAACGCCCTGATAATCGATCTTTTTCCATAGGTTTAAATGGCATAACAATCGATATATCGCAATTCACGCCACGCCACTGCCTCGCATCGTGTTGCGTCGCGTCGCGTCGCTTTTTCCGGGCGCTAATGGGAAAAGCGAGGCGACCTTTGCAACCTAATTTCTCTTGTCGTAGTGCGGCAGAATTTCTCCCTCTAATGGGTCTCTTGCACAAAAGAGATACAGCTAACTCGGTGGACTTTGATAGGTAGGAGCGCACGAAAGTCAGGTCGAGTACTTCAGAAATGTCTGAAATGCACTTAGAGAGTCCACGGTGCACAGTGGATCGAGTCAATTGGAGGGGTCGGACATGCAAATTTTGATGTTTATCTCGTAACTTTTTAAATATCAAGGGGTGGCTCTCGAAGGAAATTTTACGAGAACACCAATGGAACCACTTTTAAAACCTCAAAATTTTGTCTGAACGGCATTATGAACTTTTAAAGTTTCCGAATTTCGTCGGACCTGTCCCATTAACTCGATCCACTGTGCGGTGCCTAGATTCGGAAAATCCAGGAAAATCTGGGATTCATTCGGGAAAAATCAAGAATTTGTTCAAGAAAGGGTTGCCGCACAGTCAGAGAATATCGGGAAAACCAGGACATGTCAGGGATTTTTAAAAAGTCAGGGAAAATGATGAAAGTGCCAGGGATTAATCGTTAATTCGCCTTTATTTGCTTGTTGACGTTTTGAACAACAAATTTTGCCTGAAACTATTTCAAATTATGTCTTATCAACCGTACGGCATGTCTTCAATTTTCAGGGGATTTTACTTAAATGTATCAGGGAAATAAGGGAAATGTCAGGGAATTTCATCTTTCAAATGTAGTGGCAATCCTGTCAAGAAACTGGGAATTGCTTCTTCTACCGCTTTGAAACGAATTTACTATCTATTTCAAAGTGTAAATCATAAGAATTCTGGCGATACTGCTCGAAGGCATACTTTTATTCATGTGTAGCTCTTATGTTTTCATATGAGGGAAAGAAATAAAATCCGAATTTAGTGGGAAATTAAGTGTTTTTGGTTTGATAGGTGTTTATAGTGTGGGATGCATACCCTAGTCTCTGAAATGGATGTTTCATTTTTTGCATGAGTTTTACACGCTCGTGAAATTGCACGGCATGTTTGACGGAAATTTCATAAAGTAATTCTGAGAATTTTCCACGGAAACTTGGATTATTCCACGGAGATTTCCATTCTTCCACATTTCTCTCGTTTCACGCCACCCTATGCAGAATAAGTTTTTCCAAACCATGGAAACCCCCTTGCCGGCAACTAAAGAAAAAAGTGCCCACTTTGGGAGTAACTTAAAAAATTTGTTGAAAAATAAAAAATTCGGTTTCAGCATTAAAGACGACGTAGGAGTCAATCTTTATCAGTTTTCACCTTTATTTTCACATTTTGTTTTCCCCTATCGCCCTGTGTATATGTATGGCACAGACTACGCAAATGCGTCGCTCCTGTGACGTAATGGCGTATCTCAATTTCCACATTAGCCGCGGAAAGCATAAACTTATACGAAAAGTGGGGTTCACGTGGAAACTGAGTTACACCCTTATTTCAAAGGAACGACGAATCGTGTCTACGGGTCCCGAAAGTCCAAAAAAAGTCCGGAATTTGTATGACCGGTCCCGAAATCACGAATAAGTCGGGAAATTTAACTCGAGGTCACGAAAAATTTAAAAATTCACGGTTTTCAAGAGTCAAAGTAGAATTGTCACGTAGAAAAAATGCTCCCGATTATACATACATCCTGGAAAAAAAACACATTGGATCTAGAGTCCAGACTCTTAAAAATATCGACAAGAAAAAATAGAACCAAGCCTCTTAATTTGAGCGGATTTCCTTTGGATTCAAGCAAAAATCTGATTGAATCAAGAGCATTTTTTCTTGTCGATGTTTTCAAGAGTCTGGTCTCTAGATCCAATGTGTTTTTTTTCCAGTGCATATCATGGATTCCTTTAGTCATCAGCAATTAACATAAAGATGGGCTCGATTTCCATTAAGTGTAGACCTCGACTTGGCAAAAATACTTCGAGGATCTTGGAACAGTTCCGAAAAGGTCCTGAAAAAAATCCTCAAGTAGGTTTTCATAAATCTGTTGACACCCTTTGGATACGCTATGGAGTGCATTCCAGAGATTTTCCATGTAACGATGTACGTTACTGATTCAACGTTACTTGCCGTGCGACTTTCCCAAGGAAAAGTTCATTCAGTTAGCTGTACTTTTGGTGTGCAACAGACGAATTTCCTTCACGGTCGCGTCGGGCCGGCAGACACGTCGTCGCTTTCCGCTTTTTCCGGTTGCTAATGGGGAAAGCGAGGCGGCCTTTGCAACCTTATTGCCCTCGTTGTAGGCCGTCCCGAGTTCCCCCTTTAATTCCAATGCAAATCGGGAGGTTTTCTCTCAATAACGGCAACACTGTTCATTTCAGAGTGCGTTTTCCACCTTTCCCACGCCGCACGCCGGAGGCGCCCAGTCGGCACCACCCGGCGTTGCCAACTTTACCAATTTATTCAAATTTCACAATGGAAATCAGTATGATATGGTGAGGGATTTGACAAGGGTGCCGTCTGTTTAGCGCCGAGGTGAAGGTCGCCCGTAATCTCGTTTGCTTCCCATTTCCCGGGCGCCCGGAAAATTGTTCCGTTTTCCCGCGGCGCGGCGCGGAAAGGGAAATCGGGAGTTTGATACGGAAAAGTGGCAGGCGAGGTTTCGCACGTTGGTTTCTCGGCCGTGTTATTGAATTTGCCCGCACGAAATTATGTCAAATGATCCCGCGATTATTTATCCGCCGCGGATATCGCCATCCCGCTGCGGTGCTCCGCGTAAATATTAATAAGGGCACGCTTTCTGGCAGCTCTGCGGTCCGACCCCCCTCCCCCACGGAAAAAAATTAAATGGACCACTAGACAAGGTACGAATTTAAGCATTCTGATACATATTTTTTAACCAAAATTTCACGTAAAACACGATGCGCACACCGAAAATTACCGAAATTAACTCATTATGAAGATATTTAATGATTCTTAATGCGTGAATTCAAACCACCCGCTCATGAAAACTCAATGCTCTACGTGATTCACATCGCGCGCTAAACGTTCATCATGATAGTCTCTGCGATATAAAAATCTGGAAACCTCAATCTTGACGGTTTGGCTTAGCTACGGCAAATTTCTTGTGGTTTGAACAACACATGGTGGGAAATGAACATTGCTCGATTGAGAAACTTGCTGAAACCGTTGTAGTGCGCGATTTGACTCACGTAGAGCTTTGAGTTTCTTGTGAGCGGGCAGTTCAAATTCCTCGTAACCAATGTGAAATAAAAACGTTAATATCTTCGTTAGGAGTTGATTTCGGTAATTTTCGTAGTGTGAATCGGGTTCTATGTGAAATTCTGGTTAAGAAACATGTATCAGAATGCTTAAATTCGTACCTTGTCTAGTGGTCCATTGAATTGTTAAATGAGCAATTTAATTGTTTCCGTGCGGAGGACGCCACCGTTCAAACGAACACCGTTTCCGTTTTAACATGGGGGAAAGAAGGGGAGGAAACGGGAGACAAGGCTTAAAATACAATACTACAAACCCGAGATGTTTCGACTCAAAACTGAGTCATTTACAGTCAGAAGATAAATTAAAAATTACAAGGTATCGATGAATAAACCTCAAACACAGGTTCCTGGTCTCAAACCAAATCGGGTTAACCGCATAGGTTTTTCGTGAAGTGAGTCAAGAATAGTAGTTCTTTTTTGAACAATGCTGTCCAATTCATCCTTTACACACACTGCTCCATCACGAAAAAGCTTGATCACTATCGTGCTTCATATTTTCAAGCTGAATTTCCAGTGGATGTCATAGTCCTTCCAAAACTACAGCGGATCGTTGGTTCACAGTTCGTTGGTTTCCTTTAGTAGAGCGTCCTATCGGGGAAAAATTGGAATCATTTAGAACGGAATTACAGCATTTGTCCTTCGGACAGCAGTATTGCATAAAACTATTGAATATTGCGTCATGTAGATTCTTATAAACCTATTTAAAGCAATCCGTATTACCAACTTCATTCACGCATGTAATCATTCCGCCTTTTTTTCTCCACGTGGCGGTCAATCGCGGTTCAACTCCCTTCAACGCAGTGTTACATACTCGATAGGAATTCACCGAGTATTCTTCGCCGTCAGAATAGAATCGAAAAAGAGCTTTTTACTAGGAATTTGGCAAGATCTAGAAAAATGCCCGCTTCAGGAGGTGACACGCGAGGATGATTTTGACAGCGTCCACTTTGTTTCGAAGCCTTGCGGGGGCGGTCACTGCAGAATCTCGTATCCCAAAAAGCTTTTCGAGGTCAACGAGCCTTTGAGCGTGACATTTTGGGCACTACGTCTCGTATTTTAGCAAAGGTCATCTGCTTATTTATAGTGTGGAATGTGACTGAAACGGGATTATTTTCTTTTTTTCTTATTTCTCGAAGAGTTTTAAAAACCATGGCCAAAGCTGAGTGAAGTCTCGTCGAGCAGTGGCGAAACGTGAATGATCGATTTTCGATATTTCCTCATTTGGATCGATGGTAAAAAACCGATTATTAAGGTGTTCGTTGCGGACACCCTGTTTGTCGATCCTTTTCTACTGGTTTAAACGCAGGGTTGCCAGCGACCTGGAAAACCGGGAAAAGTCAGGGAAAGTCAGGGAATTTCGATGTTGGTCAGCAGTGTTCCAACCCCACGAGCGCCATGTCGCCAAATGCTCCTAAAAAATCGGCCATGGCCCCTAAAAAATGAAGACCCTGCGCCAAACGTGGCCCCTAAAAAATTGTCGCAATCCTAAATTACGGTTTGATGATTTCAAGATTTTTGTCAGTCAGCCTGGACTGAACGCGCATAGCAAACAAATGGGCGCGGAACTTCGTCGCGGCAGCGGCTCAGCAGATCGAGAATCGTACTACTCATCGTACATACTATAGAATCGTTCTACTAATTTTCATAATAGGAAGTCAGAAAAAGTATTATTTAATTGAACAAACTTTAAGTAAACTAAAAGCTCCTTGTTTTAAATCGGAATATCATTCCTTTGGCCTTTCCCTTTCCCAAGTAATGGCTGCGAGTTGCAACTTGCAAGTCCTGTAACTGTATAACTTGCGTATAACTTTTCACTAAATGCGCCATGATATATAGGCAAAAATTCAATTTGGCCCCTAAAAAATCTTCAATGGCCCCTAAAAATTGAACTTGATGGGCCAAACGGCTCCTAAAACTTGGAGGTGAAGTTGGAACACTGTTGGTCAGGGATTTTTCTGTTTTTTCGTGGAATTAGGCGCGGGCGGTCTCGGGCTCGCGTTTTTCTCATTTTCACTTTAACAGACTGCGTCAGATCCATACTTAAAAGTCAGGGAAAAATATTGGAAAGTCAGGGAAAAGTCAGGGAATGGAAAAATAATTTGGCTGGCAACCCTGTAAAACGGCAGATCAATCGATGTATCGCACAGCACGCCACGTCAAGATCGAACCGAAAAAAAAGGTTTTGAGTTTTATTCTCCGTAAGATCTAAGGTGAATGAAGAAGTAAAATTTAATGTCTTCTTTCTCATTTAAAGTAATTTTTCTTGACTTTGAATTTTTGACAGGAGAAAGTGTGTGGCTACTCAAGATCAGAACCCTTCACAGAGAAAAAGGGATCGTTGCGCTTATAAGACTCATAGTGGATTCCTGAACCCTTCTTCTTTTGTAGTCGTAGTTATACGAACTTTGTTCGAGGTGAAACAAATAGTTCGGTCTTGATAACTTGCACCATTGTTATCGGGAACATAAATAATAATTGTTACCACCAAAACAACTTCGTAACCACGATACGTAAAGTAGGTTGGACCTAGAATACTTTATAGGCATTGCCACGGCAATGATTCTTTGCTCTCCTTGTCACTGGTTTTTTTCCAAAATAAGACCAGAATCAGTTCTGTTCTGTTCAGTTCGGTTCAGTTGATACTTCCTTGTCGATACAACTTGCCCTAGAAGTGGCGTAACTCGATTGGTCCCAAGAAAACAGAAGGGCTTTCAACCTTGTGGGGTAAATCATCGCAGCTGCTGACACGCGAGGAAAAATCGCCTTCAAAATCACGAATATGCAACCCCACGACAGCCGTGTTCGAATAGTTATCGATTGAGTTTGTAGGATGCATCGAAGAAACATAGCGTTAACACCGATCGTTCAGATGTTTGTCCCGTGTTTATATAGCTGGCAAATAGTCAAATCAGGCAGTTTGTCAAACGCTTAGGCAAATATCCAAATATTCTCGCTTAGATTTAAATCCGGGTTATTTTGCTAATTTTAGGCAAAATAATATATCGATTATGTCAGGAGAAAATCTCAGTAAAAATGTGCTCCATGAAATGGTATTTTAAACGGGCTTTTGCTCCTGTATGAACATTTATCTTTAAATTTGCAGCATTTTCAAAATTTTAGCATTTAAATTTATGAGGAGCATTTGAAGAAGAGGGAACGAGGGGAGTTAGTGAATTTGATAGTTATTTTTTCCAAAGTACCGAAAACCGAATTTCGTAAACCATCGAAATTTAACTATCTGCCTATGTATTTGATAATATGCCTGATTTGACTAATTGTTCGCGACATTTACACATATGCCCTTTTGTAAAAAAATATTAAAGCCAATTGAGGGGCTTGGGAAACAAGACGCATAAGAACAGTTTTTGCTATTTAGAAAAATACGTATTTGAAGTTTCGAGGTTATATGGAGCCTTCAGTTATGGTGGAAAGAGAGTTCAAACTGACTTTTTGATGCTTGACAATTTGAATTTGCAGGCGAATTTTTCACAGAACATGCATTAAGACTAGTTTTACTTAAAATCATTAATATCTCAATTTTTTCAGAAACTGCACTCATGCGCCTTGTCCTCCAAGCCCTTCAATTCTGCTTAACGCAAGCAAGTGTAAGACAGTACTGCCGTGCTGAGAAAAAAACACCGTATGAGCATACAGGCGTTATCATACATTGTATTTCCTTCAATAAAAAACGAATTTTTCTCGGAAAATATTGAATATTTTTCCTCGAATTTTTCAGACAATTTTGTTCGCAATCAAATTTAAAATATCTGACAATTTCAAGGAAAAATAGGCACAACTTTCTTCAAAAATACATTTTTTTATTTGGGGAGATTAGGCAACTCTCGAATGCTCATGCGGCCTTCTTCCTTAGCACGGCCGATTAGCCCGACTCAAAATCAAAGTACTGGAATCAAAAATGATGTGAGGGAGCTCTCAATTAGAGCACCTTTATAGGGAGAGTATGGACAACTCGAATTATTTTTATGTAGCTCTTAGGGCCCAAAAGGGCGACAACTTGTAAAACGAAAATCACCACAAAAGTGCCGCTGCCACCCTGTCCACTCGAAATACTAATCAATATGGCCGACAGCCGTCAAAGCAAGCGTCTTTAAGGATTAAGACTCCGAAACTAAGGAAATGTATGCAAAATCAAACTTTTATACTTGCTTTTATAATTTTTGATCAGTGTATTGTATTGTGTCTATTGTGTATTCACTATTGTGAAAATTAGTATCACTGCATAATTCGAGGTTGGTTGCCCTTTTGGGCCCCAAGAGCTTCATGTCCTGATCAAACGTAACCTCCAAATTTTTGAGCTGTCCATACTCTCCCTATAAAGGCATTCTACTCTCAATAAGTGAACCCATTAAAATGAAATTAAACGCAACCTGGTTTCTCCGGCGCAATTTTTTCGCCTCGCGGTAACGAGGCTACAGAACAATGTGTGTCTCGCGGGAGAAAATTCCCTAAGTGATGATTCCGGTGCTTAATCTGGCGGAAAATAGCGCCCGGCGGTGTCTGCTGCCTGGCTCGGCACGCGGGGCGGGGAGCGGCGCGGAGGGAGAAAGGAGAAAGGGCTGTGACGCGCGATGAATTATGACGTCACGGATTAGATCAATAAATCCAAACTCCCACCCCCACCTCCTCCAGCGGTGAAGGATGCACTCCCGTCTGGAGCACACTTCCTTTTTTGTCCCTGCATCCTGGAGGGCTTTTCTGCCGTGCTAAGGAAGAACGCAGTATGAACCTTCAGGCGTTGCCAAATTTCCCTTGATAAAACACAAATTTCCTGGTAAACTTATGAATATGTTTCTTCCAATTTTTCTGATAATTTTGTTCGCAATTTTACCTAAAGTTCCTGACAATTTCTAGGAAAAATGTTTATATCTTTCCTCAAAAATAAACATTTTATTGAAGGAAATTTGGCAACTCTCGAATGCTTGTACGGCGTCCTACCTTAGCACGGCAGTTTTCCTGGGAGATGAAGCTCCCGCCACGAGAGCTTGCTTGACCTATAATACGGTCTAGGATTAAAACGGCACAAAGTAATTATTTCTGGCTTTCAGAGAACCGTTAATACTGTTACTGAGTTACTCAGGGTGGCCCACGTCTGAGAAAACCGGGACGGTTCTGGGAAGTCTGAAACCACCTAGAATGTCAACGATAAGTGGACGCGTATTTATAATAAAAGTATTTATGACTCCCATTTGGAGCATACTTCCTTTCTTGTCCCTGCATCCTGGAGGGTTTTCCTGCCGTGCTAAGGGAGAGGGCCGTATTGCCAAAAGCTCCCGTCACGAGAGCTTGCTTGACCTATAATACGGTCTAGGATTAAAAGGGCACCAAGTAATTATTTCTGACTTCCAGAGAACCGTTAATAGTGTTACTCAGGGTGGCCGATGTCTGAGGAAACCTGGAAAATTCTGGGAAGTCTTTAAACACCCAGAATGCCAAAGATAAGTTAGAGAATTTTCCTGGAGGCCAGGGAATTTTTCCACTCGCAGAAGAGGCCGTACCTAATTTATCGCTCGGGCAAAGCACCAAATATCGATGAAACTGCAGAAATGCGTATTTCGGTTTGCAGCGTTGCAGACTTCTGCCATACTTTATTTTCTACGTGGAAAACTACTGAACGTCATTCTTTGATAATGTCAGTGATTTTTCTTCTCTTTGTATAGAATATTCCGTGAAAACTTCAACAAGTTGTGTACTTGGTCCGGAAAGCCCGTAAATAGTACTGATTACTTGGGGGCGGTCTGGAAGTGCAGACAAAGTGCGGAAACTCCCTATAAAAGTCCGGAATTTTTTGCTTCATGCCACGGGTGTTCTTAAAACAACCTGGAAAATATGCAATCCGTTGCGCATTGGTTCTTAACGCAGTATTTATCCGCTGGATCGAGATTTTAAAGCCAGTTGATCCTCAGACCACCAATGAGCCTCGAATTTCCTGGCTACGTGATTTTCCTCGCGATTTGCGCGTGAATTTCGTCACTGTAAGGTACCAAAAGATTACTGCATTAATCTGCTCATGAGATACTGAATAAGAACTGGCAAAGGACTTAATATTTGCTAGCCAGTTTTGATGTACACCCTCTTATGCGACACAAAAATCCCGATATGGAAAGTTGGCAGTTTCGAAAACTCCTTCAATTGTAGAGTGATACTTCACGCATTCCGAAGAGTACGAATAGTTGTATCGTTGCGCCTTCAAAATGCGATGGAAGATTAATATTGAAGTACCCTCTCCGCGCTGGCCTTGTCGGTTTCCCCTTGCTGCTATTGTAGTTTTGACCGCATAGTTTAAAAATGTGCAAGCTATGATTGTACTTAGCAAATGAATAATTTTTACTGAAGAATTAAAAATTAACAATCGGTAAGGAATATAACTAAATAAAAGGAACTCAAATCAACAATCAACTTAAAGGTGGCAAACGAGTATTGAATTTTTCTGCTTATGAGGTACTGAATTTTTTAGAAAGGTACTAAAATAGTACTGCAAGTGTACTCAATTTTTTCCTGCCAGTTTTAGTAGACACCCTGTTCGAGCCATGATGCTGATTCGGTCTCACTTTAAAAAATAAAACAGCAACAGAGGTTTTGAAACACCGCGAGCAACGCATTCCGCCGTAACTGACCGTAACCGTAAAACAGGCAGGAAAAAATTAAGTACTCTCACAGTACTATTTCAGTACCTTTCTAAAAAATTCAGTACCTCAAAAGCAGAAAAATTCAATACTCGTTTGGCACCTTTAAGTTGATTGTTGATTCGAGTTCCTTTTATTTAGTTATATTCCTTACCGATTGTTAATTTGTAATTCTTCTGTAAAAATTATCCATTTGCTAAGTACAATCATAGCTTGCACATTTTTAAACTATGCGGTCAAAACTACAATAGCAGCAAGGGGAAACCGACAAGGCCAGCGCGGAGAGGGTACTTCAATATTAATCTTCCATCGCATTTTGAAGGCGCAACGATACAACTATTCGTACTCTTCGGAATGCGTGAAGTATCACTCTACAATTGAAGGAGTTTTCGAAACTGCCAACTTTCCATATCGGGATTTTTGTGTCGCATAAGAGGGTGTACATCAAAACTGGCTAGCAAATATTAAGTCCTTTGCCAGTTCTTATTCAGTATCTCATGAGCAGATTAATGCAGTAATCTTTTGGTACCTTACAGTGACGAAATTCGAAAATTGTCGAAATTCACGCGCAAATCGCGAGGAAAATCACGTAGCCAGGAAATTCGAGGCTCATTGGTGGCCTGAGGATCGACTGGCTTTAGAATCTCGATCCAGCGGATAAATACTGCGTTAAGAACCAATGCGCAACGGATTGCATATTTTCCAGGTTGTTTTAAGAACACCTGTGGCATGAAGCAAAAAATTCCGGACTTTTATAGGGAGTTTCCGCACTGTGTCTGCACTTCCAGACCGCCCCCTTGTTGAGTTGACTTGTTGAAGTTTTCACAGAATATTCTTTACAAAGAGAAGACAAATCACTGAAGCAATTATGAGAATCCTGAAATTACGGCACGGGAGCAGTGTGACCAATGACCATACGGTGTGGCAGGGTCGGGATTCGTATTTTCCGTTTCTGCGAAGAAGCAACACGTGCCGCTCCGGTTGATTGCGAATGGAGCCGAAGATGGGAAAAGATATTAAAGTCTCAGGAAAGTTAATCTCTTAGGCGAACAGGGAATCTAGCCAAGAAATGAAGCCCAGTGTGCTTAAACCTACTCCGTCTTTTAGACCCGAGGCTCGTCATAATTGGATGAAATTGAACAAAAGCTGTATGTCACATCCACATGGGAATAGTTCTGGGGGAAAAAAAAAAAAAAAAAAAAAAAAAAAAAGAGATAAAAAAACCTTATGTGCAGTAGCTTAGGGCTCCTATCACATGACGTACGGAGGCGCATTACAAATCGAAATACGAAGAAAAAGGAGGAGATTTAGAAAAAGATGAAGAAAAATAAAGTCTTCCTGTTCCTCTAGTTCTTCTTTTTTTCTCTTTTTCAGTATCTTATCTGTTTTTTCTTCGGAACGACGTCATCGTCGGTGGACCGGGCTGCCGTGCCGTGAAAAAGCGCCGCATGAACTTTCGGATGTTGCCAGTTTTTTTTTTTATAAAGTTATTTATTTTTGAGGAATATTTATGTCGTATTTTCCCTTGAAATGTTCAGCACTTTAGACCGAACTGCAAGTCATATTCTCTGAAATGAGATGAAAGTTTTCGCTCCCTCCAACAACTTTTACTCCTCTGAAAGTCTGAGCAGGATGGCCACAGCCATGGGAAACCTGAAAACCGAGAGAAGTTATGGAAAAAGAAAAACATGATTCAGAAGTCGGGAAAAAGTTGAATCTAAAAGTTGAAGAAGTTGTAAGGTTGTTGAGTCGCTTGTTTCGGCTCTTTTTTTGGCCGGATCGAAAATTGTTACCTCGTTTACCTCGTGTTATCTCAAACGTTAAGGGATTGTATGGAAATTATACAATAGAGACCTGAAACAGCCTGGGTTTTCCTATTCTAATTATCTGCGGTCACCCTACTTGAAGTTTCGGTTGAAATAGCCGCTCTAATCAAATCTCGTGTCTTCATTCACCTCTCATCAGTAGCTATGCCGAAAGATTAGCTTTTAAATGTAATTCCCTCTTTTCGCTAATTTAATGAATTATCTTCTGAACCTCGGCATTCCGCTGATTTTTTGCTAATTTCCAGAATAACTTTGAGTGTATTTCAGGAACTTGCCATGCGGGGTTTTTTTTTTGGTGAATTGTTATCGGAAGGAAAAGATTTCATGAATATCCCAAATTCCTTCGAAAAGTCTGGTGGAAATTTTCGTATTTTGAGTTCAGGGTGTCTACCGGTCCGGAAAGTCCGGAAATGGTACTAATCTTTAAAAGGCGCATGGAAGTACTGAAAAAGTACGGACATTGTCTATAAAGATTCAGAGTTTGTTGTTTCATCCCACGGGTGTTTTTTAAAACAGCCCGGAAAATATGTAATCCGTTGCGCAATGATTTTTAGTGAAGTATTTTCCCCCTAGATCTTTATTGTGAAGCCAGTTGATCCTCAGGCCACCAGTGAGCTTCGAAGTTCCCGGTTACGTAATTTTTCTCGCGATTTGCGCGCGAATTTCGACAATTTTCGAATTTCCTCACTCTAAGGTACCAAAAAAGCACTGCATAAGTAGAAGTATTTTTCTGCTTAGGAAGTATTGATTTTTTTTGGAAAGGCACTGGGAATGTACTGAGAAAGTATTAAAAGTACTTAATATTTGCCAGCCAGTTTTAGTAGGCATTCTATTTATGCGACACAAGAAGCCCTACATGGAAAGTCGGCAGTTTGGAAAACGCCTTCAATTGTGGCGTGATGCCTCACGCATTCCGAAGAGTACGATTAGTTGTATCGTTGCGCCTTAGCAACATTGTCTTCTCTCCATTTAAACATATGGAAAGAGCCTCCCAAAAAAGAGGCTGATTTTGGCCCCTTTTTAGGTATTCGATTCGACCATCGGACCAAGGTTTAAATGGAAGCTTATATTAACAGAAAACTTAGGAAAAAATTTCAAGATGAGTATAGGAACCGTTTTCGAGTTACGGGGGGGCAAAGGGGTCACAATCCGGCCTAATTTTTTGCTGTTTTCTTGTAGAATTGATGTATCGGCGGGGTTCTTATCGTTGTTAACGCATGTGTAGCACATGGATTCCTACGTGTTTTTACACGTAGAATCGATTTTTAACGTTGCCGAATCGATATACTGATCGGTTAAATCGATTTTGAACGATTTATTAAGGAAAATCGATGATTCCTCAGGATCGAAATTGTTTATTTTCGATTCATGAATGAATAAATGCATCTGAAATGACTAAAGCACACGTAACCCTATGTATTTTGATACGTAGAATTGATTTTTAACGTTGACGAATCGATTTATCCATCGTTTGTATCGAATTTTTGCGATTTTTTACGGAAAATCGATGACTTTTCGGAATTAGAATCGGGTTTGCTCCATCCGAGATCGGAGATATGTACCCAACATGATTGGTGCACATCGACTCTTACGTATTTTTATACGTGGAATTGATCTATAACCTCGATAAGTCGATATATCGATCAATTGTATTGAACTTTTTCGATTTTTTGCGGAAAATCGACGGTTTATCGGGATTGAGATACGTAATAGCGATTTTTTACGGATATTCGATGGTTCTTTTGGACTGGCATTGGAAACATCTACCAGACATGACTGGAGCACATCGATTCGTTTGTGATTAGTCTCGCAAAATCAATTTTTAAGAAGTCGACGAGTCGATACATTGACTGGTCGTATTGATTTCTTGTGATTTTTATGGAAAATCGATTTTTTGAACAGGAATGAAATTGGTTACTAACGGTCCGAGGGTGGAGATATGCACCTGACACGGTCGGAGCACGCCGTTTCCACGTACTTTTACACTTAGAATCATTTTTAAGGTTGACGAGTCGGTTTGGCGATCTGACCAATCAATTTTTTGGGATTTACGGAAATCTGATGGTTTCTTGAAGTTGAAATAATTTTGATTTTAATCAAAATGGGAATGAAGGAATGCACCCGACACGAAATGATTCTACGTGTAAAAGTACGTGGAAACGGCGTGCTTCGACCATGTCAGGTGCATATCCTCACCCTCGGACCGTTAGTAACCAATTTCATTCCTGTTCAAAAAATCGATTTTCCATAAAAATCACAAGAAATCAATACGACCAGTCAATGTATCGACTCGTCGACTTCTTAAAAATTGATTTTGCGAGACTAATCACAAACGAATCGATGTGTCCAGTCATGTCTGGTAGATGTTTCCAATGCCAGTCCAAAATAACCATCGAATATCCGTAAAAAATCGCGCAAGAGTTGTGTATGTCAGATCGATATATCGACTCGTCGACGTTTAAAATTGATTCTACGTGTAGAAATACGGAAGAATTGATGTGCTCCAATCATAAAGGGTACATTTCTCCGATCTCGGATGGAAAGACACCTATCTTAATCCCGATAAACCGTCGATTTTCCGCAAAAAATCGAAAAAGTTCAATACAATTGATCGATATATCGACTTATCGAGGTTATAGATCAATTCCACGTATAAAAATACGTAAGAGTCGATGTGCACCAATCATGTTGGGTACATATCTCCGATCTCGGATGGAGCAAACCCGATTCTAATTCCGAAAAGTCATCGATTTTCCGTAAAAAATCGCAAAAATTCGATACAAACGATGGATAAATCGATTCGTCAACGTTAAAAATCAATTCTACGTATCAAAATACATAGGGTTACGTGTGCTTTAGTCATTTCAGATGCATTTATTCATTCATGAATCGAAAATAAACAATTTCGATCCTGAAGAATCATCGATTTTCCTTAATAAATCGTTCAAAATCGATTTAACCGATCAGTATATCGATTCGGCAACGTTAAAAATCGATTCTACGTGTAAAAACACGTAGGAATCCATGTGCTACACATGCGTTAACAACGATAAGAACCCCGCCGATACATCAATTCTACAAGAAAACAGCAAAAAATTAGGCCGGATTGTGACCCCTTTGCCCCCCCGTAACTCGAAAACGGTTCCTATACTCATCTTGAAATTTTTTCCTAAGTTTTCTGTTAATATAAGCTTCCATTTAAACCTTGGTCCGATGGTCGAATCGAATACCTAAAAAGGGGCCAAATTTTGGGAGGCTCTTTATCGATTCTCGGAGGGGGCAGGTGCTCCAACACGAATCGATAATTTAGCATAGGTTTAAATCTATGGAGGAAATCCGGTGCCAAATTGCTGGATCCGCCTCTGCTTAGCAATGTGATGGAAGATTTATATCGAATTATTAACAAAAAAATACGAGGAAGACAGTAAAAATGTGTATGGGAAGCCTAAATAGAACGACAATACATCCGAGCAAATTACTCGCTCATTATCAACTGGAGTGAAAGCTACAAACAAAAAATTGAAACGAGGAGATGTGTGCATAATTGTTGCACTAGCTCGTGAGATCAGTCACTTTATTCATCTCATGCTCCGAATTTCATGCGACCGTAGAATCCCGATGTGTAAAGTTTGTAGTTTTGAAACGCCTTCAATTGCGGCGTGATACCTCACGCATTCCGGAGAGTGCGAATAGTTGTATCATTGCGCCTTAGCAATGCGATGGCGATAGATTCATATTAAATCGAAGTAGCCTCCACGCCAGCCTTCCTCTGCCGCCTTTGCAGCTTTGACCGCACAGTTTAAGTGTGTTCAAGCTAAGATTGCATTTAGCAAATGGATAATTTTTATAAGAGAATTAAAAGCAAACAAGCGGTAAGAAATAAAACTAAATAATAGAAACTCAAATCAACAATCAACGTAAAGGTGCCAAACAAGTATTGAATTCTTCTGCATATGAGGTACTGAATTTTTTGGAAAGGTACTGTAAAAGCACTTAATTTTTGCCAGCCAGTTTTAGTAGATACCGTGGAGTCGAAAGTCTTGGAAACACCCAGCAGAAGTTTTTAAAATTCCCTGAATATTGTTTTCTCACAGATGTATGAAACATGACCTAAATTCCTATCTCTCCTCTAAAAATGTTGTATTGATTTATTTATTTTGCTTTGTTTGACAGTTACCGGAGCTTTTGCGGCGGTATCCGGCTGAGGATCACAAAGATTTTCCAATGCCTTTAGACATGGTGTATTTTTGTCAGCCAGAGGGATGCATTTCCATCGGACCTCGGCGAACCGTTCTCAAGGATGCTTACTCTTTTGTGTTCACTCTAACGGATAAAGATTCAGGTAAGAATTTTCCATAGAGTACATAGAGTCGTAATGTAAGTGGGTGAGCACTTTTAAGCATTTTCCAGGTCCCGAATTCTGAAACTCCTCTGTGACGCCGGGTCACTTTTTCGATACATAATCGATTGTTTGCGATACACGGGTACCCGGACATCCGCAGGGGCGTAGCTAGGAAATTTCTCTGGGGGGGGGGGGGCATGGGACCACCTCTCGTGATGAGGAGAGCGGGGGGTGAGGAATGGAGGATCCTGTTTTTCTGGGGGGCCACGAGATTTCTGGGGGGGGGGGGAGCAGGCCCCCCTCCCAGGACCCCCCTAGCTACGCCCATGGCCATCCGATGTAAACAAAGAAGATAGGAAACACAACGTATTCCACTCCGCCATTTTGGATCGAACATGTATCAAAAAAGTGACCTAAACTCGGCGCACACCGGGCTCGGAACTCGTCGAGCAGAACATGGCGCCAGCTCTCCCATTGACATTACGACTCTATGTACTCTATGGAATTTTCCCTCAGGCACACGTAAAGTTCTCTATACTTACCGAATAAAATTGGTTCTCTTAATTTTACCGTTTCATAGCAGCCGATACCATTTATCACCTTTGAGGACGCACTTTTTTCTAAAAAATTCCATCATATAATTCACACGAATTTTAAATTTTTCTGATAAATAATCATGAATACATCCTATTGGTAACGCATTTTGAAGTCTTGCATTAAATCCTTCAGGAAAAGTGAAAATGATCAATTGAGGGGCTTAGAGGACAAGACACATAAGTGCAGTTTCTGCTCTCTCTCGAGAAATACATGTTTGAAGTTTCGAAATTACATGGATCTTCATGGTGGAAAGAAAGTTCAAACTAACTTTTTGATGCTTAAAAATTGAAATTTTGAAGCGAATTAGAAATAGACATCAATGAGCAGAATGGATCTCTTGGACAGAACATGCATTAAAACTAGTTTTACTTAAAATCATTACAATTTCAATTTTTTCACAGATTGCACTTATGCTCCTTGTCCTCCAAGCCCCTCAATTAAGGATGAAACAAGAGTAATTTATTTTTGCGACATGAGATCCATTCTCTATCTGTTGCATCCTCCTCCTTAAATTTATTTTTACTTGATCCTTAAAAGTGTGACTTAGCTTGATACAACATAACAATGCTGAAACTGCAAAAATGCGTACTTGGGTTGCCGCATTTCAACATGTCCGCTCTCATTTTACTTCTTAAAAAGAGACCATACCAAAATCATGGCTTGAATTTTTCACTGCATTCATAATTTATACAAAGAGAAGAAAATTTATGAAAGTTTTTAAGAATAGATGTTCAGAGGGTTTCATGTAGAGAATGAAGTATGGCAGAAAATCTCCAACACTCCAAACCCAGATACACATTTCTAAAATTTTACCATCGATGATGGAAACACCCAAAACTCATTGTGTTAAATTGAGTTGTTTGAAACATTTATATCAACTCCTTGGTCAATCTTTATATTTCAAGATTAACATAGTTAGAGTCTTCATGATGTATTGGTCTTAAATGATCACAAGAAACTTCAACAAAAAACCTAGAAAATATGCATAACAGTGCTGAAAATTCATCCAAAAATAATTCATTTTTCATGTTTTTTTAGACCCTATCTAGATCTCCTAAAAAGGTATAAACGTATGCTATAAATTTTCTAGTCTGTACATTTATCCATAATTATATCCATTTGTTCAAATTGCAGGCAAATGTAGGTATGGAATTTGCGTCAATTTTTATAGACCAATTGAAAGAAGTGGAGACTCGAATCGAGACCGTCAGTTACGCAGAGAATCATGGTGCAAAAGTATGGAGAAAAGTTCTGATTCTGCTTTTTCTAGGTGAGTTTAACCTCATAGTTTTGTGTTTATGAGTTTGAAGGTTGTAAAACACCTCCAACCTGTTTTTTAAAGCTTCGACCTTGTCCACGCAAGTGTGGCTCGCAGAACTTTTGGGCAAATAAGTTCAAGGAGTTGTGGTTTAGCGGAGCTATTGCTCGGAATAAGTTATAGGTGAGTTACAATAAGCTCCGGGAACAAGTTCACCTGAAGTTCTGCGAACCGCGATTGTGTGGACAAAGCCTCATTTCCCATAGTTCCAAACTGCCACCAAATCTAATTTTCAGACATTTTGATGAAATTAGCTTTGATAATTTTTACCTATCAGTAAATTCACAGATTTTAAAAATTGTTTCATCAATGCCATACAGAGCTCAAAGGTATCAAGTTGGAGTTTTTTCAAACCTATCCTATCATCCTATTTTTCAAGTATATTATTATTTGAGTAAATGGCACTAGAAATTTTTTTCGATTAAAAAATACAAATGTCGCTGTTTGCAAGAAAAGGATAGGTAAGTATTTCCAAAAAATTTAAATCGAGGTCTTGATATCGATTTATAAAGAGCTTTTAATGAACATCTTGGTATGAAAAAAACACACAACGTCAAGTTGAACTGTAGTAACAGCAATCTATCAGCTAAGCATGAATAATTACTCATATCTTTCTCTTTCACGATTTCAGTGATTATAAAAGTAATGTAGCTCCAAGCGATTCTGAGAGGGATATTCCGAGCAAACGGGACTCAGACTATCCACTGTCTAGGCTGGTATCTTTTCCTGCGCCCCTGCCAGGAAATGATTCCGAAAGCGGTGGATCCCATTCTCCGTCTCCCAGAGCTAGTCGCAAGAGACAGGTAAAGAACCAAAACCTTTTGTTAATAAAGTTTGATTTGAACAACACCATATTTAATTTTAGTATTGAAGAATAACCAAGGTGATGTAATGATCGTTTTTATTAATTTACTTAGGACCTTTCAGCATTTCGCCATCTTCAGAGTACAGTCAATAATACATAAATATATCACAGTTATTACACTTTCATCCTAAACTAAGTAACATACATCAAGGCACATTATACAAATAGTCTTAAATACGAGAGAGTCAATATTACCTAGCATTGCTTCTAATCAAATTGTAATCATTCAACTCTGGTGATTGTTGTTACATGAATTCACCGATGCATCGATATCTCACTTGTCAGAACTTTCCTGATTCATTAATAGGTCGCAGCACCTCCTGATGAGCGGGTTTGTTGCTATTTCTATTTCAGTTTGAATATTAAGTAAGTTTTCATTTCTCATTGTGGCCAATGTTATTTCTAATTTTTCTAAAACTTTCAGCTGATTAGGATCTCTATTTTTGTGCAGAATTTTGGCCTCATTGAAATTAATTTTATGGCCCGTATTTTTCATATGTTTGAATACATTGGATGTTTTTTGCTTAGCATGCTCTTTGACTCTAACTTTGATGGATCGCTCAGTCTTTCCTATGTATTTACTATTGCATGTTTTACATTCTATTTGGTAAATACCTGAACAATTATCATCCGATTTTTCTTGATGATTTTTATTTTTGTTTTTACTGGCCATTTTTTTAATTCTATCGATCACATTGTTGTTAGTACTAAAAGCTAGTTTGTGGTCATGTTTTCTAAAAATTTTATCCACAATATTTGTGGACTCATTACAGAAATGCATTTTCCTATATTTTATTTTCTGTTTTTGCTTTTGTTTTTTATTATTATCCTCAGCAATATTTTTGTGCTTATTGATAATGTTATTTATTAAATATTTTGGATATCCATTGCTTTCGCAAATGTCATATATAATGCTGATCTCTGTGTTTTTCTCCTCTGGGTCAAGTGGTATGCTATGCAGCCTATGTGCCATGGCATGTATAGCCGCATGTTTATGATTAGTAGGATGATTCGAATAGTATGGTATTATGGCATTGGTTGCATTAGGTTTACGGTATATCTTGAATTTAATTCTATTCTCTGCATTTATGAAAACAGTGAGATCAAGGAACAAAAGCAAAAACAGAAAATAAAATATAGGAAAATGCATTTCTGTAATGAGTCCACAAATATTGTGGATAAAATTTTTAGAAAACATGACCACAAACTAGCTTTTAGTACTAACAACAATGTGATCGATAGAATTAAAAAAATGGCCAGTAAAAACAAAAATAAAAATCATCAAGAAAAATCGGATGATAATTGTTCAGGTATTTACCAAATAGAATGTAAAACATGCAATAGTAAATACATAGGAAAGACTGAGCGATCCATCAAAGTTAGAGTCAAAGAGCATGCTAAGCAAAAAACATCCAATGTATTCAAACATATGAAAAATACGGGCCATAAAATTAATTTCAATGAGGCCAAAATTCTGCACAAAAATAGAGATCCTAATCAGCTGAAAGTTTTAGAAAAATTAGAAATAACATTGGCCACAATGAGAAATGAAAACTTACTTAATATTCAAACTGAAATAGAAATAGCAACAAACCCGCTCATCAGGAGGTGCTGCGACCTATTAATGAATCAGGAAAGTTCTGACAAGTGAGATATCGATGCATCGGTGAATTCATGTAACAACAATCACCAGAGTTGAATGATTACAATTTGATTAGAAGCAATGCTAGGTAATATTGACTCTCTCGTATTTAAGACTATTTGTATAATGTGCCTTGATGTATGTTACTTAGTTTAGGATGAAAGTGTAATAACTGTGATATATTTATGTATTATTGACTGTACTCTGAAGATGGCGAAATGCTGAAAGGTCCTAAGTAAATTAATAAAAACGATCATTACATCACCTTGGTTATTCTTCAATACTAAAACCTTTTGTGGTCAAGGTATATTTTATCCTCACTTTTATGTAGAATTGTATTCAAAGTATTATGTAACAATTAATCATAATCCATTATTTAGAAAGATTGCTATTATCCGTACTATTTTTCCCTTTTTCATCCCATTTGCACTATCTTACGAATAGCGATAAGTTATTCAGTAATCTATCTGCATTTCACAATATACCTCATATTGTTTGCATCTTCAAGAGGAGAAGGATTATAATGTCATATTAGGGTTGCATAGAATTCAAAATCGAAATCACCTCTTGCTTTTCTATTTGCATCTTTATTTGCCTCGTCAAAAGCATCTTGTGGGAAATCGAAGGGTATCGAGGTCAAATTTCCAAAGTTTTGATATTTACGGAATGGTGATGGTAGATAGTATTATCTCCTAATTTAAGTAGAAAATTTCATGAAAAATAAGAATTTGAAATTTTACACAAAATTTCATGCAGTCTCGGAATGAAATTTCTCTGAAACATTAAAAAATTAAATTTCAAGGCTATCATCCATGAAATAAACGATGTATGATATTTTTTTAAATTTCATTGAAATCCACCCTCTGTGACCAAGGCGATCTCAGACATTGAGGCAATCTCAGTATCCAAATATTACAAGATGAGTTTTTAATTTTTGTGATATTTTCTCCATCTATGAAAGTAATGATGATTTTTCTCGTAATTCTTTTTTTTTCAGAAACTGCGGAATCACTCGTTAACTTCACTGTGCCTTTTATCCCACCACCCATTCTTTTCTACATTTAGGGAATGTTTATTAATTTTGAAAAGACTGATAGATGCTTGCAATGGAAATGCATCACCGCGAAGAGTTGGTGCATGTAGACAACTTAGTAGGTAAGATTTTAAATTTCTGATCTCATCTCTCATAAACTCTCAATACGCACAAATATTGTAAAAACAGTGAACATATGAAAGTGGCAATTTTGTCCCTCTTGAAAACAGAAGTAGTCTGAAATGAATTAACTATCCATCCTCATTAAAAGAAAAAAGTATGGAAGGATTGGCAGAAATGCTCACATACGTAAGCTCTCATACCCTTTATTCATACTTCACCGTAATAAAATTTATGTGGAAGTTAACTGTGGAAATGGACTGTGGAAATTGTTAGGATGAATAGTTTGTTGGGATGAGTGTATACTGTATTGGTCTTTGTTTCCGCAATGAATCTATGTTTTGAAAAGCAATATTTTCAATTGCAAAAATTCCCAAAAAGTCATCTACAGTGAGATCAACGCCAATAATTGTTCCCTCTTAATTCGACATATGCGGATTGTCTGTATGAAAAGAAGAAGAGTTTTCATCATTTCAGTCGAGGAAAACCTGGAAGAGTCAGGAAATTATATTCTCTTGAGTCTACAGATAATGTGATTGTCCCAAACCTTTCTAGAATCTACCTAGACTTTCAAAATGGGTCACAAGACAAAGCATGGTATTGAATGTAGTTTCTGTGACTTTCACTTACACTGCTCGCAAATGATCAGAAATCATAATGGGATCTAATGAAAAAAAATTCTGTTTTCAGGGATAGTGTATGGAGTGTACTAACTGGTAGACCAATAGAAGGAGCTTCCTCTATCGTTCTGCACGATGTTAGAGAAATAGAAATGTGGATTCTAAGGTTGCTTAGTGCCCCAGTTCCTGTTCCTGGCAAAACTAGAGTGGAGGTTTGTAAACTAACCCATGAATAACCTGATAATTAGATGTGTATTCTCGCCCTGTAGCATTTACTCTTATCATGAACCAATGCTCTGAAAGGAAATGCGCATCCAGAACAAGCTTGCAAGCAGCAGAAAAGCCTTAAAAACCATAAGCATGAAAAACTTTAGTTAGTAAAGAAAAAACGAGGGAAATATCTTGTCCGTTGAAAAAATCATGAAAAATTTAGATTTTTATCTCTTTAGAGTAAAACTCTCATAAATGAAGAAACCGCGGTACTATTGAAAATATCAATGGTTAAATGTGAAAAGTGGGTAATCTTTGATTACGTTTTATTTTCCTGAAGAGAAACTAATCACAATGCCTCCTTTCCTATTTTGTGTGACTTTTTTAGAATGAGCAAAGGAAATTCCCAAACAATTTAATCAGAAGCTGTACTTAGTGTTGTTTAGTTTTCCGTTAAAAAAAGGAAATAAACTAATCTCTTGCTGTAACAAATCGGCAAGGGACCGGGCGATTCCTTTGCAAAAGAGAGATTTTTGTTATAGCAAGAAAATCGTTCAACAGACCAGGCAATTCCTTTGTAAAAGAGAGATTTGTGTTATAATGAGTGTTGTTACAGCAAGAGAATACTGTATCAGCAAAGACTTACAGCATTGCAATCTTGAGATTTTAAATTTTTATATCACAGCCATCGATACCTATTTAGAAAAATTAGAAAATTCAAAATTTCCTTGTCTTCGATAAAAAATTTAAACTAATCTGAAAAAGGAATGAACATTAGCCTATTTTAAGTAAAATTTCATGTTTCACTCTTATACGTAGTTCAAGTTAGCTACTTACGCAACAGATGTGAGGCGATGAGTATTGTTTGTCCAAATTCTGAGCAAAAAATAAAATTTCCTGACTTTTAGTTTTATTTGTCAGTATAACAACATTATTCCTTCACATTTACAGTTTTGAAAATTTGTGATCTAATCTTCTTCCAACAAGAGAACCGGCGAAAATATTCAGTTTTTAAATTTTATTTGATTGATAAAGCTTTTTATCTCTTGTAAACCTGAACCTATTAAGTTTTATCGTTTTGTCTAACTTATTTTTGCAGGTGGAAGTTTTATCCCCGCATCTCCACTCACCGTTCATGTTTTGTTTACCAGACCACACGAGATTTGCCCTAGTCGATTTTCCGCTTCACTTGCCTTTAGAATTACTCGGCGTGGACACATGCCTCAACGTACTTTCTCTCATTTTATTAGAACACAAGGTTTGTTTTTTTTTTTTGTTTTTTGCTGTTTCCACTTTTCAGAACCTACTAGTTAAGAACTTAAAACTGGAAAAACGCATCTCGCAGGCTGTTATGGTAAAGATGAAAAAGTATACCGAAACACGCATATTGTTGAATACATATGACGTTATATATATTGTTGAATAACGCATATTGTCCAAGCCATTAAACCTTATTCAACAATATGCGTGTTTCGGTATACTTTTTCATATTTTTCAACTTAAAACTAGTTTCAATCTTTCTCCTTCCATAGGTAACTCTCAAACAAACAAACAAAAATTATGAAGAACCCTGCTCAGAATCCCATAGATTTCGGCATTGCAGTGGCTAATATCTCTATCCTTTGATGATATTCTTCATGATCTCCTGAGCATGAAAACCTTTTTGAAATTGAACCATCTGTATGTCGTTTTCAAGGAAACAAGAAGACTGAAAAGTTCTTTTTTCACCATTCTCACATGCGTTTTTCAATTAGGCTTGTGCCAATCTCTGTGTGTTTCGCTGCTGTGCTGTACACCGTTGTCATTCAGAGGCGTTAGATTCTGTTTGTCGGCCTAATCCACCTGGTTGTAGAAGAAAGAAGATCCCTCATATCCAAGATGTTGTAAAAAGCGCCATTTATAACAACAACAAAATTTAACCCAATATCTAGTTTTCTGTTTAGAGTTCTTTCGGCTCGAATTCTAATTCATATCTTATTCATCTCTGGTTTTTTTCCCCACAAATCAACGTGATTTGGTTTGTACCACCAACTTACTCGCTTTCTTAACTTCTTTTTCGTTTATTTTTTTGTTCACAGTTGGTGATTCAGTCTAAAAATTACAACGCCCTATCAATGTGCGTTATGTCTTTTGTAGCGCTAATTTATCCATTAGAGTATATGTTTCCTGTGATACCTTTGCTTCCTTCCTGTATGGCTTGTGCTGAGCAGGTAAGCCGACCTCTTTCTATTTTTACCCATACTTTAATACAATTTAATACGCCAATGTTTTGGCTTTTGTCTTGAAATTTACCGCCCTTCAAGAAGTCTGTCAAAGCTCTTGCCCAAAAATTTTGATACAGTTATCTTGGAAAGTTGTAGTAAAAATTGACTGTTTTCAAAATCTGTTGACTCTTGATAAAAGCTTTAAAATTTTTTAAAGTATGCAAATGGCCCCATTTAAGCAGCTTTAATTCAGATATTCCTATTCCTGTCTCATTGTCTGTAGAATTTACACTAAAAAAGATAAAGTGAGGAACATTAGACTGTAAGAAATAATTTTTATATAGAGGAATTTTAGGCAATTTTATAAAAATGTGGCAGATTGTTTGAATCTTCTTCCTAATTTTTGCAGTTACTGCTGGCGCCCACCCCTTATGTCATTGGAATACCGGAGAATTTTCTAATGACGAAAAGAAATTTTCAGTAAGTCTGCTTTTTTTTGCCCTTTTAATCAGCAGTTTGTTCGTGTAGAGTATGCAGAATAATTGATAAAACTTAACTTCATACTTACATTAACAACTCAACCGAGTTTAAGTGAAATGCATTTTGAAAGAAAAAAAAATGAGTCAGGATTACTTCTAAATTTAACGATTTGTAAATTTTCCCCTGTTTCAAACTCAAAATTGAGAACAAAAATTTTGATAATGAAAATTGTCGCCAAGCGTTGTTCTAAACATTAAGTCTCATGGAGGGTTTGAAATTTCAAACCTCTTTTTTTCAGTTCAAACTTGATGCGACTTGTTGCTTTTTTGTTATTTAAACTCTGTTCAAAAATTACAACAAAATAATGAACAATTTTAATGAATGTCCCCCTGTAATATGCAACAATGTTACTTAAATTTTGAATTTAATGTATTTCTTCAAATTAGTTTCATTGGTCGACATCCTTTTCTCCTCAATACTCTACATTCTTTCATTTTCTTCCCCTCTGGAATAACCTTTTCTTTGTTTTTATTTTCCAGGTTACCTGATGACGTATGGCTTATTAATTTAGATTCTAGTCGAAATTGTATCACTCCACCTAGTGGTTGTAGAGAAGAAGTTCCGCCTTTACCTGAGCCCGAGTGTTCAATTCTGAAGAACCATTTAAATCAGGTTTGTATAATCCAACTCCAAAAAGATTATTATCATATTTAATTTATCTTTGTACTCAGTACAAAAGAGATTGTTAAATTATCGGAGGTTGGTACCAAAACTGAACTATTTTTTCTGAAAGGAACCAGAGATGTGTGGGAAAGATGGGATCTGCTCATTTGAACTGAATGAGAAACAGTGTAAAAGTGGCCATGATTCCTTTCGGGAAAATGGAAAAGTGGGATTTGACATTAAATCAAAAGGAGCTAAACATCAAAATATGCTAACTCATGAGCCGTTGGCATGTGTCAAGAGCGTTGTGGACCGGGCTCATGAATCAAAAAGTGTGTGGGTCTTTATCTTCGATGCTGATGTCACTAGCGCTTAATAATTCCCATTCATTTTCATGACCATCATCTAAGGAGGACGCTCCTTCTTTCCCACCCGGCTCTCCTTCTTCTTTGCATAAATACGTCCAACTCATCGTTAACATGGATTTATTTTCATAAGAGAGGAAATATCTTTCAAATAGTCAAAGCAATCATTTAGTTTAGGGTTAAGCTTTTGATCTTTCTTTTGTAAAGTTTCATAATTTCCAAAATTACTCCATCCTGTATGATTCCTTCGTGTCCATAAAAAAAAAATTCAAATTAAGTTTTGAGACCAGAATTTTTTGGATGTAAAAGAATCATGATTCCCCCCCCCCTTTTTAATTTGTTGGTCTTTTTTTTACAGGCACTCAAAAGTCTATCAGAACCTTCGAGTCAGTTTCAATCCTCAGAAAATCAGCGGTAAGTTTCCAATCCATCCTCTTTTGTTTTAGCTCTTCAAGTTAAATGAATTCAATTTGGAACCAGCAGCAGATGATAATTACTTCCATTTAAAAATATGTTAATTTACCCAAAGACAGAAGAACATGTCAAAAAATTTTTAAGGTCTGCTTCCTTCTCTATTCTTTTTTACTGTATGCCTGTAGAGTGTTTCAGCAAGACCACCTATTCACTTTCAGTCAATTATGAAAATTTTAAGCATTTGCAAGTTGCGAAGGTGTTTGATCTGTATATTTCTATTTTTTTAAAAATTGTAGTACTAATGTCTTTTCAGATGTTGATTTCTGTCTCTTCCATTATATTTTAACCCTTGCAGCAACAACTTATCTTTTTAAAACAGACTCCTAAATTCTTAAAAGGCAAATTGAGTTTTAGTAGTTGCGTATTCTAGTAGTAGTATTGCAGTATTAGCAGTATCACTATATCATCTCAATATTACACAAGATCTGATTTTAATAGGAACCATCCATTTTTTTTCCAAACTTATCCAATAACATAGTTAATTTTTTTTTTATTTTTTCAACCAGGCCTTCGTTACCAAACATTCACTCGCAATCCACAAATCCCTTCTTGTATGGAAATGATGTTGATTCTGTTGATATCGCTACCAGGGTTGCAATGGTAAGTCATTTTATTGTATACTCAAAGTAAATTTGTTATACGTCTGTCAGATAAAAAAGTACAAGAGGTTCATCGCTCCCCTTTTGATTCTTCTTTTTCTTTCTCTGGGAAAGTTTTACTCTTCATTGCAGGATTCCCATTTCATTACTATGTAATTACTATTTACTAATTACTAATTTACTATTTATCTACTTGTTTTACACTGCATTTTCTTGTAAATTTTTTGACAAAATTAGTCAGTCAAAATTACTTACAGTCTCCGTCTCTATAGCTTCCAACATTAGCTTCCAAGATTCTAGTAGAGTGTCGTTTTTGCTAAAGTTGTATCTAATGCTCTCATTTTCCTGGTGTTAAATGACTAATGTTTTCACTCTTTTCCTTTTCAGATTCGATTTTTTAATTCTAGTAATCTTCTTGGCAATTTTATGGAGCATACGAGAACCTTAAGACTTTACCCACGGCCAGTTGTGGCACTGCAGATCAACAGTTTTTTACACTCTAGACCTAGGATTACTCAATTTATCAGTAAATTTGCAAGAAGTCAGGTAAGATAATTTTTTTTTTCATATCTGTAAGTAACAAAATACATCAGATTTGCAAAAGGGTGACTTGTAAATAAATTTGATTTTAATAAAATGTACTCTGAAAATTAATGAAAAATTAGCATTGTAATAATTGAATCAAAAGTTCATCCTTTAGGCTGGTTTGTCATTACAAAATAGCAATGTGTCTTCAGCAGGACTCTATTTTAACGAACATGAGCACGACAAATTAGAAGTTTCAATGCTGTGTTCATGGGAAACATCATCTATACAATGATTTTTTTACAATTTCTATGCCTGAAATACTACTTTTGATAAATCCTCTAGAGTTTGTACTGCAAAAATCCATAACAATTCATTTAAATAATTTGAAAATCTAATTTTTCTTATTTTTCTTCTCTCTATCTCTTACAAGCATATTACTCCGTCTATTTTTACAAAGTATTCACAATAATGTTAGGTGTAATTTGTCATGATCTTAATCAAATCTATTTTTTTTTCCAGGCTGTGGAATTTTTAGCTGAATGGTCCTTAACACCAAGCAATGAAGTATTTCTGCGAGTCCATAATGGTATCTATGATCCTTCGCAGATTGGAGACAAAGCTAAGTGGTTTGCAAGCAATTTAGAGTGTGTTAAATTCTCTGTTTGGGACGATGCAAGCTCTCTTGGAGGAGTATTGAAACATATGCCGCAGCAAGAACAACCTACTGGTAAATGTCAATTTTGGTCTAAATTTACATAGTTTACATTGATTTGTCAATCAAAAGATTCAAAATGAAATAATTTAAAATAATATAATTCGATGGTTAAAGTTGAAAAATATCCATCTCAGATTGTGATGTAAGTCTTTGCTCATGCTTTATTTTTTGAAGGAGAACTAACCCACGGTTTTTATTGAAATTGTCTCTGAATTTTTCCCTTGCATTCCGAAACATTCACAGAAAAGCGCAAGGAAATATTTTGACTAGCACCCCTTGATGAAAATGAAACATAATAGGAGACTTTTTAACTGAGCAATTGAGTTGCGCATTTTTTGTACTCAGGCTTCAAATTGTTCTTATAGATAAACCAAAACCAGGAGTGTTGAATACATTGATAAAATAACACATAAAGTCTTTAACTGTTGAAAATACGTTTTCAACAATTTCAAAGAGAATATTATACTGAATTTGAAATGTTAGCGAAACTTAAGTTTATTGCAACGTCCCTCTTTTATCGGAAGGGGAGGGTGGAGAGAAAGAAAGAAGCAGGGGGGGGGGGAAATCAATTCATACATTTTCTCACAATATTTTGTTTTACTATTTCACTTTAAGTACACAATTTCGAAATGTTTTTCAAATCTTGCATTCTTCTCAATTTTTATTAATTTCAGATGAGAGCGGGTCTGATTCAGAAGTCGCTGACAGTACAAGTTCCTCATATTCTTCGCTAAGTGACCTTGTATCAGAAGTCATCTCATCCGACATCTCTTCAAGTAAGATTCATTTTGTGTTCTCTCTAATTTTATTACAAATTGGTGTTCAATCCTGTCGCTGGGTGAATGTTCTTCACTGCAATACTTCCTTAATTTTAAGGCGCAAAAAGTTGTGGCACCACCATTAAAGTCAATTTGCTGCCTTTACTTCAGCATTTTACCAGTACGTCAAATTTTAAAGTTTCAAGAAAGTTTAACATCAATAGGTGAAAATGAAATCATTTTGGAGTACGCTGTTTGTCATTACATATTTAAAATTTGATTGTCGGAGTGTTTAATAAGATTGAAAAATGACCCAAGTAAAAGTCCAAGATGAAAAGTGTAAAAATATATCTGAAGATTTATTCTTTTTTATTTATATTAATCTGGGTAATGCTGTCAGATTTTTTTAAAAATAATTTCATAAATATATTGTTTATTACACCTGATGAACGGAAAATAATGGTCCAATTTTTTCCCCTCTTCTTCCCTTCTTAGTTTGATTTTTGTTTATATTTTCAACTCTTTGTCAATTCTAATTTGTTTTCCTTGTCGTTTTGTAGAAAGTGGACCGGTCGGTGCTGGCGTTGAGGCGGTGTATCATCCACCCTCCTCTCTTCAGCTGCCCGGTGAGCTACAACCAGTCCCATCACCTCAGTCTCCTATGTCATCCGGATCTTCAAGTCCCAGCGATTTGAGCTCTCCAGAATTCAGAGTTCAAGAAATCGTAAGTTTCTGTTTCAAGACTGTCAGTCTAAATTTGTGGAACCTTTACAGGATTTTTAAAAGTACTTGGAGGCAGCAAAATCCCTAGAAATAGTCATGTATTTTTTTTCTACACTTTTTTAGAAATAGAAATAGAGAAACCGGTCGCCGCACCTGCTAGCAGTAGGTCTATAAAATAACTATGATGTTCCCTCTTTAATTTCCAATGGTGAAATTTTGAAATCTCTTTTGTGTGATTATAGCTCTTTTGCAGAATTGATTGCCTAAAATAAAAGAAAATAATTGAACATTTCTCTGTCTTTATTAATTGAATTATTCGAAATGACTATCAACAAAAAAAATTTTCTGGATTCATCCAAAAACCACAATTATTTGGAAAGAAAGTTATTAGAAAGTCAAGGCAATGCCGCTTTCCGGTTGGCTGATTGATTGACCAATTAGAACAAAGATAGCGCTGCACACATGGAAATCGGCTTAGCTTTTTTTACTATGGTACGAGATAAGAAAAGGAAATTGTATTATCCGAAATGTCTCCCAACAAAATAATTTTTTCTCTGTAAATGCTCTGCTAAATGAATTTGATCACTAAAGTACTGTTACAAGTCAAAAAAGTGTACAGAAAGTACATATAGCTAATGCTTTTTAGTATTGATCAATTTGTGATGTATCTTTTCTTACCTTCTCATTAGATTCCACCTGCTGGAGCGATTCCCCCACCGCCGCCTCCGAACTCAGGAACGATGACTGCAACACCCAAAGCAACGAAACCTCCCACTCCTTCTGTTTCACGACAGGGCAGCCAAGGATCACTCTTGGACCAAGCGAAGGAACTAGTGCGGGAAACAACTAGACAGAGCAGTCAAGAAGGATTGATAGCGCATGTAGATAAGGTAATTCATTAAACTAATTCTAGAAATTTCTCCACTCCTGCTCTCTCTCATCACAATTTTTGGATGAAGAAAAAGTATCATGGGACAGAAGAGATGAGAGGTTTTTTTCCCCCCTAAAAAAAGGGTAGTAGTTATTCTGAGAAATACTTGTTGCAGAATATACTGTCAGAAAAAATGAAAGGCAAGCTCTCATTTTCTACTCAATTTTTTAGCCTCAAGCTCATAAGTTCATAATTGTAAATAAGATACGAACTACTCAGTCGTATGTAAATACTCTTTATTTTAACTTTTATGTACAAGGTGTATATTTCTTTTGGTGAAAAAGTGCACAATAAATAAAAAAAATTAAGGTCATAAGTATTGCACACTTCTGTTCAATTTTATCAGCTTCAATATGATGGCTCATCGGCGCTTTTTGATCGAAATCATTCAGATCAGACATTTCCTCAAATCACTGAATTATTTTCGAACTTCAGTCATGAATGGGCAGCTTTTACCAAGGAAGAACCAAATTCATCACAGTGTTTTTTGAATCCGGCAACTTTTGCTTTCTCTGGTGTTTTATCATGGCATTTTGTCAGAACATTCACATGATGTATTTCTTTATTTTATATTAGGGACCGAAATTCATCAGTATGAATACATAAATCATCTTTATTATTTTTTCAGTTAACAATTCACGCCAAGAAAGCTGCTGGAGAAGCAAGCAAGTCTGTGCAAGAAGCAAGCAAAACTGCAATCAAAGCCAGTAAAACGGCTGCTGGAGTGAGTAAAAACACGTTCGAGGATCTGACATACAGAGGCAAAAACACAATCGGCGATCTAACGAAAAGTGCCAAGGAAGTTGCTTCCAAAAAAGGGCTACTCAAGGTTTGTTACAACATAATTCAGATCGTCATGCATTTATCATAATCCTATCTTAATCATAATTTTGAACCAGTATATATTTTCCTTTTTTTTAAAAAAAAAGTTTTTTAACGTTTGACCGGAAACCACTGATCGCATCAAAAAACTGCAAAATAATTTTGCTGTGCAATTGTAACAGCTATATTTTTTACCCGTGGTATTTACCTGAATCATTTTCATTTGTTATGTAAAAATCAATTCTAGATTTTCTATAGTTTTCATTTTATTAGAAAGAGATTTTAAAATAAATTTTGATTGAATTATTCACCTTTCTATACCAAATTAGGTATCTGTAAAACAATTGAACTGAAAGAGTTATTGGACAGTGGTACTAATTAAAATCTGCCTCATTGAACTCTCTTGCTTTTCCCACTTTTTTGTAAGCAGAGTCAAATACTATTTGCTCAAGATGTGTTTTCATTCTCCCTGAAAAAATATATCATTGCTTCCTTCTGTTTCAGGTTGGAAGGAGGGACTCGGACGTTTCACAAAACCCATCCCAGACTGTTGCCAATTCTGACATGAGCCGAACAACTAGTCGAGATTTCTTTTCTAATATCAGCAGTGATCTCAACGGAATTGCTGCCCAGACCACTAGTATGTTCAGTGACTTCTTTGGTAAGGCATCATTTGTAATCTCTACCCAATTTTTTGCACTTAAAATTTATTAGATTTTTATTTACTTACGTAACCTAATTGTTATGTGTAGTAATAACCTAACATCCTTGTCTTGTTAAAATCAGTGCGTTGAAGGTCCACTCTTTAAAATAAAAACGACTTTTTGATTTGTGTACATGCGAACTTCTTTCATCAGTTCTTTCAACCACAATAGTTAGGTTACACAAACTGGAAGATGGGTTTGACAAACTGAAGGTTGCGTTTGACGAACTGATAGTTGGGATGATATAGAACACCATGTTCTCCTTCATTTTCTGGATATGCAATTTTGTCCTCATGGAAAGCGGAATAGTTGTATCAAGCGTTTTGCCCCATTCAACTTTTCTACTCCTGCGTTAAAGTCTCTGAGTCTACCGGAAAGAAATTCCCCTTCATTTTGTGATTATGTAATTTTACCTACGTGGAATTCGAAATAATTGCATCACGCGTTTAGCCCCTTCAACGTTTTAACTCTGCCTTAAAATCGCTGAGCCAGCGGAAAGCTGATTGAGTAGCTCTGAGAACGTTTTGGTTCATAAGAGAAAATTGTAGGCTTTGAGGTCTTAAGTCTTGGTTAGCTTTGTAGGCACCCAGTTCTTCTTGGATCACTGGAGCAACATAGGAGTGATGAACATTTAATAATGATAAAGTTATCCTATCATTGTTTAATCTTCAAACTTAATAACTTTGGCATTGATTTCACTTTCAGGTAATAAAACTTCTAAAAATGAAAACTTCAACCCACAACAGCAGCAAGGGCAGCCACGATTTTTCACGCCACAGTCGCCTTTGCAGCAGCAGAAATCACGAGAGAAGCCGCAACCTTTTGGTCCTTTCCCGAGAGGTAATTTCAGCGATTAAATTAAATATGTTTGAATAATAGAAAGGAGTCAATCAGTTTGAATAATTTCCACTTTGGGCAAATCGATAACTTTTATAAAGAACGTACATTCTTTAAATTAGATTAATCCTTAAATAGCAACTTAACAACTTAATTCCTAAATTAAAGCATGCAACAGGATCAAGGAACCAATTTGCTGATCATCTTAGTATTTTATTCATTTTTTGGTCTCATTACAAAGTAGGTTTTAAAGAAATTCTTAATCTTGCAATTGCTTGCTTTCAGGGATTCATGCTTTTTTTAAAGCAAATGTAAATGAAGGTGCTTTTTCCATTTATATATTCATTATTCATTTTTAATTCCATTTTTTTTTCCATATCATGATGAAAGGAAAAGTTTAGAGATCTTTCCGTTATGATCTATTCCTACACTGTCAAAATATCTTAAATGCGATGGAAGTTTTATGGTTGATAGTTGAAAATTTTTATTTGTAAATGAGTATCAAAATATCCACCTGACCTATGAAGTGTCTCATCATCTTTATCGTATTTTACTTTTTTCAGGTCGAAAAGGTCTAGTCGAGAGATCCTCCTTAATACGCCATTCTAGTCCTAAAAAACGACAAGATGAACTGCAGAAGCAGCAAACTCTTGAGCGTTCATCCAATAATCTAGAAAATCAGGCATTTTTGAAAGATGTAAGTGGCTTTATTTTTTTAACAAATCTTTATTTTTCAACTTAAGAAGAGAGAGTCATGTGACATTTTTTTCCACATTGTTCAACCCTGCAGTCAAATAAAACCTGAAGTTGAAAAAATCATTCTCGTTGTGCTCTATCGATTTTGCTATCAGGTCATCTGACAAAAACGCCCTCTTGTTTTGACCTGCAGATAAAGAAGTAAGGACGGATGATCAATCTATCAAGCTATTGCTTTGTATCAAAATTTCTCCGTCCAGTAGAATTCCTCATGCGTGTAATTTTTTAATATGAAAGACCTCCTTTTCAGTTTTTTGAAAGCTATTGACTTAAAAGACAAAGTGAATCTGAGTATATTGGTCAAAACACAAACTCGTAGTGATCTTTGGAAGAAATTTTTTCCAAAAAAAAGTTCGCAATCAGACAGAGTTGGTGACAGGTAAATAGGTATTATCAAGTGCATTTTATTCTGATTCAGTTTTCCAGTCGGTCTTTTAAGCCCTCTCAGCAAGGCAAGCATGCTTTACAACAGCAAAGGACTCAAACCAGCTTTGTCCCCATTTTTCAAAGGCCCTTTAGTGGTATGAGCTGTTAGTATGTTATTCAAGTGGAATTGTATTTTCTTGCCCAATCTTAACTCTTTTGCTTTCTTTTTAGGTGATAAACCAAGTACTAGAGGGTGAAGGTGTAAGTTGGTTAAAAGTTACCAGGCTGAAGAAATTGCTAGAGGACGAAAGCAATAGAAATTTAGTAGTTAGCAAATTGAATTTAACGCTGGATCGAAGAATAGGACCAGCAGATCACATAGACGATGTGGTAAGTTTGGCAATTTCAAGTGATTAATTACTTACAAAGTGAAGCCACTTGTATGAAACTTGTCTCTTGAGACAGTCATTACATATTAACAACACATCAGCATGAGAGATAAGTAACGACTGTCCAGCGCTTAATTTTTGAGTCTCATCTCTTAATTGATTAAAATTTAATTTAACTAAGCAACCAGTTTTCAATTACTTGAGAGCTTTTTAGGAATTCAATGAATTAAAAAGTTAGTCTTTTAATCTGCATTTTTGCAGTGCTGTGTGCATTTTTACAATGATGTTTCACTAATAAATCTCTTCTTGTTGGGTTTTTTTTTAGTGTATTAGCAAGCAAGTTTGGAAAGGAATGATCAAAATTTTACAGTATATAATTCATGGATTAGAAGTAACGTACTCAAATTATGGGCTGGGTGGAATGGCGTCTGCATTTCAGGTCTTGGAAATAGCGCACACGCATTTCTGGACGAAAGATATGGCTGAGGCTGCTAGCGTTGGGACAATCAACTTTGATTCGCAGGTAATTGAAGAGCTCTTTGATAAAAAGGCGCCCAGCAAAAAATTTTCGTGTAAGCAAAGTACTATTGAAATGAATGAAAGTACTACTGAAATGAACTCCACAAAGGGACACCCCTCCCCTTCTCCTAACATTTTTGCAGTCTAAGTTCCAATAGGCATTCTGCACCCTGAGAAATCGAAAAATCTATATCATAATTTGAAAGATTGAAGACACTGAGCAAATGTATTCATTACTTGGGAATAGCCATAGAATCACGAACATCAGCAGGGTAAAACTCCAAACATGGCTTTGATAAAAGAAACTATTGACTGAGAAGCGCAATAGCTTGGAACAATGAACATGGGATCAGAATACTGCGTGAACATGCCAGTTTTTGAAAATCTGGACAACAACTCCAAAATGTCGAGACGCTCTGGCTGCTAATTTAACATCCTTGCGATATGGAATCAATTGAAGTATTTATATCAACATTCCAGAGCTATTGCGAAAATATTCAATATCCTGGGATATTAATTTAGCAATTTTTTTTTGTGAAGTTCTCTCAATAAAAACAGTTTGAAATATTTAGAGTTCTCGAGGTCACTAAAGATTTTTTTGCCCATGAATATGTAGACAGTTAAGTATGCAAAAATATTTAAAGGGAGCACTTCTGAAAAGTTCAGATCACACAATTTCAATTCATTGCTTCCAGGAAAATGAAATCAGCACAAATCAGCCATTGAAAACATGTACTTGCAAAAAATTATCTAAGTTAGCTCATTTATTCCTTACTTTCTCTCTGAATCCATTTGCATCAAAATTAGTATCTTTCTTTGAAGCCAAAATTGATCTTGCTGCATGAAGTTTGACATCTCATGGTATCAATACTGTCTTGCAGACATTATATAAAGTCTACAATTCCTGCATGAACAGCATTTCTCTTGAATCTTAGGTACATATATTTTTCATACGAACCCATTTATTAACGTTGCATTCTTGTATTTCAGCAATCGAGTCCATTTGGAAGTCACGAGAACTTAAGGTCACCTTCAAGTCCCTGCAGTTCACCTGTGCCCTCTTCATATATCGAGTCCCGAAAATCCTCCCAAGCTAGTGCCTATGGTAAGTTTTTTACATTTTGTCTTTTCATTGGAATCCAAACCAGCGATTTTCGAGAATAAAAATCAATGTCAGTGAATTTTCCTGAAGAATTGATTCTATTTATTTCAGTGATTTACTATGAAAAATTGATTTTTTTTTTAAAATATGAAGTCGTTCAATCACACAGCTCAATGAATAAGAAAAGCCACAGGTCATTTCATTACCTTTAGACGTTCAAAAGTGTTCTATAGCATCCCGAATGAACCCTCAAAAGTTTTATTAAGCGATTTTCAGAACTTTATAATGCATATGAATGTATCTCTCTTTACAGTTCCATAATCTTATCTTGTCTTGTTATCTATGTTAAGTTAGGAACACGAGGTCCAATTTATACAGTCTGTTTCTTTCTGTACACATACGGTTGTACATACCCTTGCACAGTACCTTAATATGTTTTTGTAGCTGCTATTTATGAACGAAAGTTTTAAAAAAAGAAAAAAATCACATATCCAATACCTCTTTCCTGCCCTGCAAAAAATTATTGGACATTCCAGTGTCATTATCGCAACAACAAGGTACTAATGATTAAGTATCTAGCCCTGAAGCAATGCCATACGACACACTTACATGCTCCTTATTTTGCAAAAATTATGCACTTTCATTTTTTATTGGTCAGCATAGAATTTGTATTATCTACTTCCATTTTTGCATGTTTTCACAGGTGAAAGTTCCAGCGCATCACTCCCCTCCGTTCGACTGACGCAAGAGCCGCAGACTGAAGACGAAAGTGTGAGTCACTCTACCACCGATGTGTTCAAAGCTCTCCTCAACCAAAAGCGGCAGATGCTCCTCTCCAAACTTTCCTCTGTTGATGTAGAAGTAAGCTTTATCCTTTCCATCCCTACTCCTTTCAGTTTCATAATTTTTTTGAGCCATTTGTGTTTCAACTCATCCCGTAAACAGTTGAACTGATTTTTCTCTGAGGGGTCCGAGTGCCAAAATTTTGGATTTTGAGTTTTTGACGGATTATGGTTGCCTAAGATGCTTCCTATGCTGGAGTGATAGGTTCAAAATTTGTTATTAAATGGCTAAAATAAGCATTTTAAACGAATCATTTGGGCCTGAGAGTTCAAGCTCACATTGACTGACACAGAACTTCGATTTTGGTGCTTGGGCCATTGAGAAAAAAATCAATTCAATTTTTGACCATCCTTTATTTTAGTCAGTTATTTATAATCAGTTTGAAATTCGGTAGTAACTTTGATTTTTCAAAAAATTTGTTATGAAGTGTACTTTTGATTTCAAATATTTTCCACGTAGAATGAGAATACGTAGTCACTTCTTTGTCCTGTCGTAATGTAGTTTTCACTTCAATTCTGCATTTACTTTTTTAAAACTTTACTGTAAACTTTGACTATCCATCATTATTTTTAAAATTTTTGCTTTGATTTATGTCTTCAATGAAAATTTTCAACCAAAGTAATAACCTCTGCTGTATTGAATTTTAACCCGAGTCTTGATAATACAAATCCTACAACTCCTCCGCCTGTTTTGTATGAATGTCGTAGGCTTATGGGACAATTTTTCCATTAATTGAAGATGAATCTAACAAGAAAATAATATTATTTCATTCATTTGTAATGTTGTATTTTGTTACTGTTAGGGAAAAAAAGACTTCAGTCCCAAAACACTTAGTTTGCCAAATCTCAGAGTGGAATAGTCTATCTTTATTTTCACATTGAAACTGAATGGAAGAATCAAGATATTTTATTTCACGTCAAAAGTCAGCCAACTTATTTTTTACGAACTGTGATATTGCTGGTAGCTCATTTGACAAACAGCTATTTGTCATCAAGTTGCGGCAAACTTCAAAATTTTGGGGGTAATAGTGGGCTTCCTGGGTGAACAAATTAAATTCAAATGAAAGTTTGGATATGGGCTACACCATCTGTGTTTGTTTCATTTTGGTTTGGTATGGTTTCAATATTATGACTCAGTCGTTGTGCTTTTTGTGTGTGATTCAGGGACCAGCTGAAGGGCACATGCATGGGTCCCCAGAAGCTGGGAGCTCCTCTGACGCAGGGAGCATCATCACTAACCCTGTGTTTACGCTTCAGCGATTTAGCAAGAACAATGCTTCGTTCAGAAGTACTGTCTCTGACAGTGAAATCGATTCACAATCCACTGTGAGTCTATTTTTTGACTCCTTCCCTGCTTCCCCCCCTCCCCCATAACTTTATTTTCTTTGAGAATTTACAAATCGGGAACGAGCAAGTTTTGCAAAGTACTCTTTTTCCAGGTTTTAGGACTTCTTCTACAACCTAAACGCAAACCTTATAAATTTTTAGTCCTAATGTAGCCCAAAAATATTTATCTTTTAACAAATATGTCGCCTAAGACGCTGTACTGCTGATCTGCAACTCAACAGATTTCATGGTGAAGTGATGTAAATGTTATTCCAAACATTGAAAATGAGGAATAGATTATAAGCAAATCATCCAATTGCTTCTGTATTGAAAGGGATTCCCCCATAAAAAGACTGTTAACTTGTCAGTTTCAAAGTGCGGAGCGAGTGTTCTTTGAAATTTTTAGACTGACCAACTTGTTCCCCCACCAGATAGTTTACTCAGTTCATTTTCTTTTCCAGAAGTAACAAATATGAAAAACTCAATCTAGATTCTATAAGTTAATTTTGCACCCATTCATCTTTAGTTCTTCTCTGCAGTAAATTACTTAATTTTCCATCATGCCAACATCTTTATGCAAAGAAATGGCCAAAATACTGGGTTTAATTGAAGATTTTTATTCCGCTAAGCATTAAAACTGAGCACAATAATAAAAATTATGGATCTATCAACTAAATTTAAAAGTGTGCCGAGTTATGTGGCGAGATGTCTTCAGCTCTAGGACTAAAATCATTCCGAAGTTATGTTAAGTTTGAACAGGCTAAGCAATTGTCATGATTTAAGCCTGCATGACTTTGAATTAATAATTCTTGGTCATACTTTCAATAGATTTTAGCAAATGTTTCATTTTGCCAATGAAATGCATTATTAATTCATCTTTGTCGATTGTGAAGGAGGAATCCTATCCAAATATCACGCTGATCCAAAATGACTTAACAACGATTTTCATCATTTTTCTGCGTTAATAGTTCTCTGAAACTTATTCAGTCCCTCTCTTTATTTCAGCTGGGGAGAGTGTCCAAGCAAAGAACACCAAGCGTTTGGTCCAGTAAGTCATCCTTAAGCACTGGATTCAGATACCATGGTGGCAACCTGGTGAATACCGCCACGCCAAGTCCTGAAACGGGGAGAACATACCTGTTTGAAGGTGAGGAAGACCAACATTTTGATTTATTGTTTCGAAAATCATCGCTATTTCAAAATCAATTATGCGGATTATATTTGATCAGTAGTACCTACTAATTTTATTCTCCAATTCACTAGCTGGAACTTTTTTTCTCTCTTTGTTATTGCATAAAGGGCATTTTACATTCTGGTAGAGGTTTTCTCATACTTAATTTTTTTTTATCTTCGATTCCCAATTGATATCAGGCAATGCACTCTACCTATCAATAATAAAAAAAATAATTAATCGGTGTGTTTTGCTTTGGGGCCATGTACAACTGTACAAGTCACATGTCATTACTGAAATAAGTCAATATCACATCAAAAATTGACACGGTATCATAATCACATTGTATTGGATTTCATTGAATTTAAGTTTTAATACATTACTTTTATATTAGCTATTTTTTCTTCCTTAATTAGTATATAATTGTTACTATTTTAGAAAATGGATCAATGCATGAAACCGCAGGAACATAAATCGCTGTTTCCGATACTTCAGACGTTCTATCTTAATTTATTTTTAATTTTAAAAAATACTCAAGGTCATTCCATGAAAACTTTTTAATTTTTTTCTCTGCATAAAGAATAATCTATGAAAATTCCAAGCAATAGTGCTGGTTTTTTCTCCTTTGATGCAATAAAATAGAAGCAGAGATTTCAAAATACATTTTAGAAAAGAAAAAAATGGTATGTCAGCACTACATTATGTGATTATGAAATATCTGTTAAATTGTTATTTATAATCATGTTTTATCCAAAGCTATCAAATTCTGATTTTCATAAATTTTCTCTTCATCTATGAAGTTACTAATATCATTGTTCATCACTTTTCAGGATTAATAGGAAAGGAAAGATCAACATTATGGGACCAGATGCAGTTTTGGGAGGACGCCTTTTTGGATGCAGTTAGTCAAGAAAGAGACATGGTAGGAATGGATCAAGGCTCATCTGAAATGATGGAACGGTAATTTCAGTGAAATTTTACTTTCTTTATTTTTATCCTCATATTGGTATTTTGTACTTTTATATTCGCGACTCAAGTGAAACATACATATCTCAGATAGCGATGTTGCAAGTCTCTGCTCATGTTTCTGGAAAACTAACAGTTTTTTGAAATTATCTGTGAATATTCTCGTTTTATTCTAAAAAAATTACTCAATATTGTAAGGAAACATCTACATACAGCCTTTACTGTTTGGACCGCATTTGGCAGAAAGGAACCAAGCCACATCAGCTATTGCCAAATTAAAGTGGGCACTTTTATTTTTCATAACAGAACGTTTGTGTGGATTCCTTTGAAAATTCTGAGGAATTTGCTTGTACTATACGGAAAATTCACTGAAATTTGCACCAAAATCAGCACAAACGTTTTGATGTGAAAAATTAAATTGTCCCATTAAATTTAGCAATAGCTGATGTGGCTTGGTTCCTTTCTGCTTAACGCGGTCCATCTTATTCTTACCAGCAATTTCCCTTGACCACTTGATTTCTCCAATTCCAAAGCAAAAAACTTTACCCTTGGAAACAAAGTTGAAAATCATCATGATTGGTTCTTTTTAAAATAAAATATTAGTTTGTTACAAGCCAAAGTAAAGCAGCAACCTCTTATTAAGTTCGAAGTATTGTTTGACATCATAATTTTTTCACTGACAGAAAAATCTATCTGTAGTAAATTTTGCCTTCAAATACCACAATAGTGTAGGGCCATGTATAAATACGTTCTTATATGTCATTTTGTATGTGTTCCAGGTATAAGTGCCTAAGCGAAACAGAAAGGAAAAGACTTGAACACGAGGAGGACCGTCTTTTATCTACGCTTCTTTACAACTTAACAGCCATAATGCTAATGATAAATGTTAATAAGAACGAGCTCAAGAACAAAGTACGCCGACTTCTTGGCAAGAGTCACATTGGACTTGTCTACAGTCAAGAAGTCAACATTTTGCTGGATCAGATCGAAAACTTGGTGAGTTTTGCTATCAAACTTCTAATATAAAATGGGTATAAACATAACATGTTAGTTTGAAATGGATAATGAAAAGCAAAATAATCTTTCAAAGCTGTGACGAATTCTAATTTTTTACCCATCCCTGAGATCAAGCCACTATAAAATGAGGCTTTTAAAAGTTAGTGGCCCACTGGATAAGGCCTGATCCAGGTCACTTGATCTAGAAAGAATGTCACTTCTTTTCTCTTCCAAACCTCATGTAAAAAAAAAATTGGGCAACAGAAAATCCGGAAAACCGCTCCTAAATAAGATACTAAAAGGTATTTTTAAAACTGATCTAAGGGACTGCTTTCTGCAATTAGGAACTGTAATTTCTGGCTCAGCTTATAACAATGTATGCCCCCTAACTTTTCCTATGTTGATGAGTGTTTTTGTGTAATTCATTTTCCTCATGAAATTTTGAAGAGAAAACATGTTGTGCAACTCTCTAATCCAAACCTCATTAAGAGAACCATTGAAAATTTTAAAAACTGAAGTTCTCAAAACAAAAATCCTGCACAAAGGAGCGTATCTGGGTTTCGCTGTTTCAGTATTTATTACATATATTTACTCCTGTATAGGAGAACTGGCATGAATTTTTCCCAAATTTTTAGTGATTTTTCCTTACCCTTGCAGAGAAAGACTCTGATATTTTCAAATTAATTTGTGTGACAGTTTTCTCTTGAAAAAATTAAATAAACGAAGAAATTCTGAGACAACATAGATAAGTTATGTTCTTAAATAGGAGAGACAACGAATTAGAGGCAAAGTGACAAGTGTGAGTAATTTCAAGGGATTGAAGAAACTCTCATTCTTTTCAGTGGCATTAATTAAATTTTAATGTCGTTCAATGACTGCCAACCTACCTAAAGTAGTAATCAATTTTCATGCATTTTCCTGTTTTAACTACAGCATGGAAATGACATTGACCTGAAACCTCTTGGCTCTCGAATGGCTGTGCGGAAGAGTTTCACCGTCCACTGTGGAACGGATGCAAGCGGTGATCTGCTATTCTTGGAAGTTCGAGAGGACGGTCTAATCCTGCGCTCTGTGTCTGGGGTGATTGTGGAGAGGTGGTGGTTTGAAAGGCTTGTCAACATGACGTACAGCCCAAAAACCAAGGTCCTCTGCTTGTGGCGCAAGTGTGGCGGTCAGACTCAGCTTCACAAGTATTACACAAAAAAAGTAAGCTATCGTGGAAATTTTGATGCCAATTTTTATCACTCAAAGTTATTTTTTGAAAGGATGCAAAAAATGAAATTCTTTGTCCATTTTGGTAGGTAGAAATCAGGATGGATTTACGTTTTGTCGACCAATCAAAGAGATTTCGTCGCAAACATATTTCAACAAGTGATAAATTTATCGCAACTGTTTTTTGGATAATGCTACTTGAGTTGTCTGTTTTGTTTGTTGAGATTCAATTGACTAGTTTCCACCTTAAGGGATATTTTTAATACGTTTTAAGTGTTCTGCACAGAAATTTGATAAGAAAACAAGTTTTTCGATGCCTAAAGTCTCATCTTCTTTAGTGATCCTTTTTTGTTCAAATTTTCATCAATGTAATCTTCTTTCGCACCTTTTTCACCTTCTCTGTCTGATTTTCTCAGTGCAAAGAATTGTACTACTGTATCAAAGAAGCAATGGAAAAAGCTGCTCTCAGAGGTCAAGGAGTTGTGCAAGGCATCGAATTGGGCGGAGAATTTCCTGTGGAAGACATGAGCACAGGCGAAGGTGGCCTCCTTCAAGTCTGTATGGAAGGAGTAGGTCTGCTGTTTGCCAACAGCAAGGTATGTGGCATCGCTTCTCTTTTTATTGAATATTAATGTATTTGATTGAGTTTACAATTATTATGATGCCAATTTTTTCCGATCGTTCTGTTTTAATCTTGATGGAATGGATCATTTTAAAGTTACCCCCACCTTGATCAATTTTTGAAGGATTTCTTTTTTTTATTTACCCTTTTCTTGTTTAATCACCAGTACCTATCTGGTTTGATCAACCAGCTCTTTATGAAGATCTGGTTTTGCGTCTTAATTCCTTTGCATTCAATCAGTAATTCATTTGCTTAAGTCATAGTGTTCAGTAGCTTCAGGACTTGTTTGTAATTTTTCTCAATCTAAAATATGGAAAATTTTATTTTACTTTTGAATCAATTGATTCATTAATTTATACATGAGAGTGTCCTCGAAGCTAATGGACTTGACCGACAAATTTAATTGTGCTTTTAAATTGACAATCGCTCCTTCTCTTGATCGCATTATGAAAGCATAACGACTCAATATACTTCGGACTGAAAACGAAAAACTTATTTTAATACTTAAGTTTGTGTTGATACCTTGCATGTGTCCCTGACTCCCCTGTGTTCACTCATAATCGAGAAAAATTGAAATAAGATCAAGTGGTAAATGAAAGTACAATAAATTTCAAATTCCTTAAATTTTAAAAGATGAACGTAATTTTTTTGTTTTTTGTGGAATCCTCCGAAAATCGTGACAGCAGTCAGATCATATTTTTTAGACAATTTTTTCCCCCTATTCTTTTTTTGCAATTGGCAAGCAACTATTTTTTAGGTGATTCTTGAAAATTGAAACCTTTTGATTACAAATAAAATTGCGTCTCTCACCTTTCATAAAGATTGTGACCGTAAGTTATAAGCATCTCTTCACCCGCTCTCGCCCTCAAAAAGTTTAACAATATGAATGGGTGTGAATTGATTAGAGGCAAATGAATTTTATTTATTTTAGTTCCTCCCTTTTCCCGCCCCACAAAAAATCTACTACATCCGTTGTAACCGGAGATCTTTCCTCAGTTTTCCAATTCTTATCGTATAGTAATATTTTGTGAATTTTTACTTCAGTCAGTTCTGAAACGGCTTTTTTTTCACTTTCTGTCTTTTTTAGCTTTGTACCTTTCTTCTCTCTTGATTAAAATTATTTCGTTGGGTAAGCTTTTAAGGATTTTTTTGCACGGAGTCAGAATATACTGGTAGGTGTATTTTGGCTCTGGTTCTGTAAAAATCCACCTCACTGCAAAAATAGAATGCCTGAATCAGCGCAAGTTTCATTGTTTGTAGAGAAAGTAGATAAACTCCTTTTTACGAGACTTCTGGTGGGGCCCCTATCACATCATTAGGAACCTGTTTAAATGGTCTAGTTTGAAATTTATCAAAAAATAATTCTGCAGCAAGGCTTGTCCAAATTTATCAGTTTTTTCTACCACTAACGGCTAAATCTATTTTGAGGGTGTTCTCGGTTGAAATTTTTGTTGAAAACATTGCTCTGTAACCATGGCAAGAAGCCTGCCTTACCTTTGTTTTAGGGGAAACTTCGAGTTTGGTAATCTTTTAACTTCTTTTTGTTTGAATTTGGAATCTCGGTTTAGAGGTTCTGTCTTCCCTTGTATCAGTCAAAAATCTGGCAGTAAATCGTGTTTCAATAAAATACGAACTTGGTTGTAGAAAAATATACCAAATCTCTAATCTTTGCAAAATTGAAGTAGAAATATTTTCAATTTCTTTTTATCTACTTCACTTTATTTTTTAAATATTTTGACGAATATTATCCCCAATTTCTCAGATTCGTAACACTCCATTTTCTAATTAACAAGTTTTCTGTATCATTTTATTTCTATTTCTGCAAGGACATCTCAAAATTTCTTTAACGTTTAGTCAGGCTTCACAAACTCACTGTATTTTAGCGAAGCTTAGTAAATCAGATTTCTTTCAGTTTCCGTCATTTACTTCGACTGCTAAACTCCTGACCAATTCAGTTCAAAGTTTACAGGCTTTCTTAAAATGTAATATTTGGAAACTTTTCTCAGTAGAATTAGTTCAGTCAATCATTCCTCTCTTTTTGCCCTTTTTTCCTATTCTAATTTTCAGTTTCTTTTTATTCCGCAATCTCTTCCTGAAGGAAGATTGATTTTCATGTTTCGATTTATCAAGAAAAATTAAAAATGGACTGTCATTAATGTCTATTAATGCTTCTTGGCTAGACATTGACACTCTCGAGAAGAAAGGAAAAATAAAAAATCACTAAAATGAGAAACTTCATCGCAGACATTTTTGATAATTTACTCAGTTAACACTAAAAGTTAAATTAATTAAGTTTTTGACAAATATTTTCATCTCCTGCATTACAGAATGTATCTTGATTGTGCTGTTTCAGTATTTCTTACTGCCATTTTATTTCATCATAGGAGAACTACCTCATAAATTTGCCTGAAATGGCCAGGGATTTTTCTTTACACTTGTGAGAATGGACACCAAAATTTTCACTCAAATTTGTGTAATGGTTCTTCCATAATAAAAAAATGCTCGTTGAAATAATGAAACAGCACAGATGAGATACGCTCTTGCGTGCGGGAAACGACAATATTGTCTATTAAATAGTATCACTCAGCGTACTTTTGTCCTGGAGATGTTCCAGAAGAGATATTATCCCACAAAGTGACCCATTTTTTTCTTTTGATCGGCATGGTGTTTTTCCCCCCTTTTTTCAAGTTTACCGTATTACTTTCATGAATCGCGAAAAGTGATGTAACCCTCTCACCTTGACTAAGCAACGCAAGATTTTTGTTAAGACTCTTCCTCTTGAAGTCTACTGCTCGCAATTTTTATCAATTATTGAACTTAAATTACATTAAATCAATACTTGATTTTACGCCAGTATTCAGAATTATCTTGCAATCTTTGCATGTCTGTTGTGAAAATTTTTGGCTTTGAGATGAATTTTTCCTCAAAATTTCAGTTGAATCATCACAACGTTTTCCAGATCCCTTTCAATGAAGTTTTTTCCCCTAGACTTTTCCGAGCTGCTCAAATCCTCTTTTATATTTTCTGTTGAATTTTCCTCCATTATGACGAGAGTGTATGGTATCATTATACCTTTTTGTATTATCTTGACCACAGCCTGATGTCTTTTTCTGAGTTTACAAGTATCATAGAATTTGGATGCAAAGTAATTCCGATTTAGGCAATTCTCTTTTTTTAATGAGGGAAAGGAGATTTTTTTTTTTTTGTTAAACAGCGCCAAATTATGGATAAATATGGAATGAGGAAAAGTTCTGCCCAATATTATTTAATTCTTGGCTCTGTTTTGTGTCACATCCATTTTATCAATACGAGAATAAAGATAGAGAAAACAGTAATAGTATGTTACGTAATACTTGGAAGGCCTTGTTGACCAAGGGCTTGCCGTTACTTGCTGTGATAAGCAGCGATTTCAACGAGGGGTTTTTTTTATCGGAGAGGTTTTTTGAATGATTGCACGCACATTTCTCTTATCAGCTTTTGTTTTGAGATGCATTTTTTAAAATGGTATGGTTCTTTTTCCTCAAATATCTAACTTCACCATCCTTACCGAAAAATGCCCCATTATAAAACTAAAGGCTAATTTTTGAAACCAACTTTAATGAGTGAAGAAGTCATGTTTATTAATCGTAGGAGAACATGACTGTATCGTGGAGTCTTTTTTTGGGTCAAATTTCATGTAATTTTTGAAATTAGTTTGAAAGCCTCAACTGTGCTTAACTAGTTGCTTTTCAAAAAATACCCTTAAACAATTTTCTGTACAATGAACTTAACACAAATGTGTTGCTGCGTATAGTTCAGCCTGTATTCTAGTCAATTTGGAATAATCAACTAATTTCATCCATCCAAGATACTTTTTTAGGTGATAAGTCATATTTTTTAAAGATTGAAGGTAGATGAGCATCTGAGGGCATCCTCATGACGGTATGAAGAAAGCTACTCTCTTTTACTTAACTTCCCTCACATGTGAAAAACAATTTTCCGTAGATTTATTTGCCCATTAAATTGATCGGTTGAATTTCTTCTATAGCGGTACCATTTTCAGGCATGACCCCATTTCCCTTCCCAGCTCACCTCTTACGCAGTATCTCTAGAAATTGCCTTTTCATGATAATGAAAATCAGAGAAAAAATTTGAGTACCTACACTTTTTGTTTTATAACCATCAAGTTCTTCAGAAAGCAAGAAACCCTACTCAGATCTGGATCTTTTTTATTTTTCTACCTCCTCACAAGTATCCTTGAGGAGCCATTTTGCTGCACTAAAAGTAATTTAGAAGTTCACTGCACCAAACACAGATTTTATAGTTTTATCCTCGGACGTGGTTTCTGGCGCGAATGAAACCGAGTTTTTCTTTCGAACAACAAAGTTTAAGGAACTTTTGAGATGGTCCTTGGTCTGACTTTAATCTAGCTTAGCAGTAAAGAAATACCTGGCTGTTAACTTACATGATTTTTATTTTCTTTTTCCTCGCTCTCTGTTTGCCGTCTTGCTCCCTATGTTTCGGGAACTCTGTGGACGCAAATGATGCAACAGGATTTCGAGGTATATTTCATTTTTTGTCGCGCTGTTTTGTAGACAATTTGATTCATGTAGTTATTGTCCCCTGTCCAGTTTGATTGTACCAACTTTGTACCTCTGTCCGACTCTGTGTCGCCGTGGTTTACCGATAGCTCACCCGTCGATAGTAGCCATGATCAGAAAACATTACTATTAGAGCATGGATCATCACTCCATTCGTGCACTGATTATGAAATTTTCACCCGTTATAGTTGTGTCACGCGTTGATTCTTTTCAGGATGTACAGAGTTCTTCAAAATCTTTACGATCTTGTAAAATTAGGAATCACATGGTATTTGGTATTCGCATACAGATTTTTTTTACCTTTCATAAGTAGCTAAGTTTTCTTCATTTTTTTTTATTTTTTTTATCACAATTGCTTTTTGAAAATTAGCACAGACACTATTCTACTGAGCAATATGAAAATATCTTGAATTGGTGATGGAAGAATCTTACCTGAATTTCAGAAATTTACAGCGTTTACATCTCAGATTATCGAATCCTTGCTCAGAGATTCATTTTCTCCCCCTTCATGCTTTAAAATATTTTATCTTCTTAACAAGAAAAGTGTCAAATTTATGAATTTATGGTAGTAATGTAACTTGGTGCTTTCCAACTAGCTCCCATAAAACCCAGCAGTTTCTAAGTTATCAGCAAAAGTCATGTGATCACTGAGGTTGTTTCAAGTTTAGACATCCTCAAATTTCTTTAATGATCATTAATATAATTGAACTGTATCTAATTGAGGATCTAACAGAAAAACTTTTTGAAAAGATTTTGAAACACCAAGTCTCGGTACTGTAAAACAACTGAACATCTAACAAATCTAACCATTTGTTGGGTAATGTGAAGTAGAGTTACGTCGCGACACTCTAGTCATTTTTAAGTTCTCTGAATTTATTCTTACAACAAATTAGCAACGCTGTTACAGACTGTAGAATGATATGTTCAGCCTGCCTCTGGGAAGTATATCAATGGTGTTTCAGACAAACTTTTGAAGGTGTTATCTGTCCTTTTATACTCTAGGAATTTATTTTTAAAAAATATCCAGCAATCGCAGAAAATAACCTTTCGGGTAAAAATTTCAGGTCATGGGGGAAGGGGAGGTCCTGACCTCTTGGACTCTTCCTTTAGTTACGCCTGTAACGGAGTCAACTGTTATGTCACTAACTTTGGGCTGTGGTTTTTTTTAATCTAATTCCAATTTTTTTCAAAAACGAAGATAAAATTATCGTATTAAACTAGGGTGTATCTTGGTCTGTCTACGAAAATTTTAGCGGTGAAAATTCGTAATCAGTGCCAGGGTCTGTCTCTGTCTAAAGGCGTAGATGTCACTGTTCAACATCTTGGTTCGTAGTCACTGCCTGGCCATCTCACTAGTATTCTTAAGCTTTGAATTGCTCGCTTTTTAGATTTTACGTTTTAGTTTTTTTTTTTTTTTTTACTTTCCTAGATCTTAGACAATCTAGAGTGTAGACATTCTCATCTAGATTTAAGCGTCATCCATGAGTTTCCTTGAACGGAAGCCATATCAATAGCAAATAGAAAGTGTTAGATCTCATTCACAAAGTCGATTATTAGAATAGGGTTTGGTCTTCAGACCATTACCTTTTTTCCCATCATTATAGCATGTCTAGTTTTGCTTGCCTGTAATGTAGACTTTACGATAATGCTTGATTCTTTTTTCCAACTGAAACATTTTTCTGCTGAACGAAGAATCATTTTCAGCAAAACAGGTACTTATGATAGTACCCGATTCCTCAGGTTATCTCTGTAGTTTTTCTCAGCTTGCATTCCAGATTTTAGTATAAATGATCAATGCAAAAGGCTTTAATGCCCTCTAAATGAAGTTGTGATTTAAAGTTTTTTGTGTCTCTCACTCAAAGTTTAACAGTCAGAGAATTGGATAACCACTCTTGCTCAGGTAATATTTAGATGCTCCTCCAGAGATATTACCGTCTTAAAATTCAACTTTCTCTCTCGGCGCTCAATGAGCTACTTGCTCTAGGCTCTCAATATTTTTTTTTAAACAAATTCTAACCGAGTTACTGAAAGTCTTTTCTCCTTGATTTTTTAATAATTCCTTTTTTTTGTTGTTTTATATTTAACTTGTACTGTATTCTGCTTTTTCAGTTTTTCGTGCGGTTGGATCATATTCGAAAGTGTTTCACGATGAAAGGAGGAATTTTTGTGCTTGAAGAATACAGTAAGTCACTTGTACAATTTTTTAATTTGACTGCATTCTGCACCAGCTCAATTTCTGGCTCGTGTAAAAACACTTACCTGCATAGGGAGACTAATGATACATACGTTGTTTCTACACTGAGCAAAAAATTTTAGTTCCCAATTGCAAAATGAATTTTTCTATGGTACTCTTGTTTCTGTTTCAGTAACAGGAACAGAAAATTGGTACTTTGTGAAGTGATGGAGAGTTAGACACATTGGAATGACTTACATTTTTTTTTTCTAAAAAACAAGATAATTTTATCCCCTCAGCTGTGTAACCAAGTGTGATGGTTGTAAGGAATTCAAATTTTAAACTGTCTAAATGTCAGGTGTATTTTAGGAACCGAAGGTAACAAACCAGTTTGTAGGACTAGTAATTGCGCATATTAGTACCTTTTTGTCCATAGAAAGTCTATGTTCATGTCCACAGAGACATCCGCAAGTTTTCTTGTTCAGATTTGTGAAAAACAAAGAAGGAAAAGAAAGTTTAACCGGCCTCAAGAATATAGAACTTGACAGTCCATTTAGATATTGGCATACAAATGGTAATATTTTTTAGAGTTGGATGGATAAGTAGCATTTTTCAATGTAAAAGTTGCAAAATGTTGAAACAATGTTGGTATTAGTTGCAACAAAGTAACTTTCGGTCAACTTTTGGTCGATAAGTACCGATTTTCGGCGATCTGATCGGAAGACAAAGTTGCAACCTGCTGAGATTGCTAAATTGCTGCACCAAAGTTGTTTAAAATTTAAAGATAGGCAACCAGCAATACTTTGAAGTTGAAACATGTTTCAACTTAATTGCAACTAGTTCCAACAATGATAGCTCCTTCGGGGGGGGGGGGGGGGGGGGGGGGAGAGTAGGCAATCTGCACATCAATCTATTAGTTGCAAGAATCAAACAATTTTGTTGCAAGTTGTTGCAACCTCTGCTACTTGGGATACTGAATTAAATAGAATTTATCGAAAGTTTTCTTATTTCCCATGGAATCAACTAATACTTTATGCCTGCTGTTGAGCTATGTCTGAACAGACCTAATGCCATAGGCCACCAGACAAGATCTAATGTTAAAAACTATTCACACAGTGGGAAAGCCTGAATGAGGTATCAATAAGTATTTTCAACACAGATAAAATGGAAGTTGGATTATACGAATGACGTCACTCGTTTTTTTGCCATCCAACCAATGTTAATTTAAACACTAATGTCATAATTGAGGACACCGCACCAAGAACAGCCTATAGGCATATAGGTCGTTATTACGCCCATCTGCTTTTCGGATTCTACGTACCCTGGACTATGCTGTGGTAGCGATAGAATATAGATAGGTAACGGCTCGAGGTTGAAAAACCTTTTTTTTCCGAGTTAAGTCAGGCCTCTGGATCGATGGGTGCAAGAACGACCTATAAACGGGCCTATGAACTTAAGGGCCTATAAGGTGCTAGTTACCCCTTTCTTTACTCACTATCGATATTCTTTCATTTTGTGTTAATCATGCGTGATTAAAATGACTTATACTTCATACTGCCATCAAAATGACTGTTGGGCGTAATAATGGCCTATAAACCGCTTTTTTAAATTAAATATATTAGAGTGTAAACCCAAAATGTATCGCAAAATCTACCCGGCATCCTTCAATAGAAGGGTTAGGTCACCCAAAAACATCAAAACAGGGTACCTGCATAGAAAAGTCTGCGCAGTACATCAAAAACAAAACTTTAAATGCGTTTTTCTCAAAATGCGGTTTCCAGTTATAGGCTATTCTTGGTGCGGTGTCCTCAATTAAGAGTTGATTTCTAGACTTTCCTTTGTATGATCCATTTTCCTTTTGAAATTTTGATTGAAAAACTCCAAGTGTAGTGCTTTAATTTGTATCTTGTCCAGAGGCGAATTATAATGGCTGATATAACATTTCTTAAATGTATGTAGATTGCAAAATGATCGGTGGCGTGTTGTCTTTAAATCAATTGATCTGCTGTATAAAGTGATCGAAAAGGATGGATTATCAGTGTATTCACACCAAACCGCTTGATAATAGACTCTATACTGTAGCTTTGAATTGGAAAATATTAATGGCTTACGATTCATATGCTTCACTACGAATTCATGATAATGATGCTCAATTTTATATTTGAAGGCGCAGACACTTATTGCATTAGAAGAAAATGTTAAGCCTCAAAAACAGGGCTCTGGAAATGAAAAAAAAAAGCTCTAGATAAGATTTCGAACATCATTATTTTCATTTTAGAATAGTCAGTTTTTTCTGCGGGTGAATGGTATCCATGCTTTTGCTGATATGCTTTTTCTTTTGCTCTTTTTTGAGATCTACTAACTTTACCTCTTTGCTTTTTCAGATCCCAAGACTCGGCAAGTTATCCAGCGAAAATATAAGTCCTCAATGGTAATTCCAAATTTCTGTCTCTATTACCCATTACTTTTCCAGTTAATGTGCATGGAAATGTAGGATAGTACCCTCTTTTATGGCGGCTGGCATGTATCTTAGGTCGGATCCATGAAAATGCGTCAAAAATGAGTCTAAATTTTTAATATTTGACATTTATATGTCAGTTGTTCATGGTTATGTAGCAAGTAGTATCTGATGATTTATTGAGACGTAAGGCAGAGTTTCCAGTCCAGAAAATCCGGAAAAGTTAGGGACTTTTGCAAACAACTTGTTGGCCCAGCAACTTAAACCAGTGCCATCCAAGAGAATGTGAACTATTTCCCATTGCCTTTTACCGTAATTTGAATCGCCAGAAGTGGAATTTCCGTCCAAAGTTAAGCGAAAGTCAGGATAATTAAATGGACAAAATGTAAGTGAAAGTTTTGTTTGAAGGTCAGAGAAAAGTCAGGGAATTCCGTTTTGGAGTTAGGGCAAAAAGTCAAAGAACAAGAAAATGAAAAAATTCTGGAAAATAAAGTCAAAAAGAACCTTGAGGCTATGACAAATATTTTCATTTTTACCCCCCCAATGCAAGTCGAAGCTGATTAGCAGTTAAGGTTGAAGTCTCATAACTATCATGATTCATCTTCAAAGCTATAATTTATTGAGATGCAAACATTATTACATCAATAAATTTGCTACAATGCAGTAAAAAACGATTCTATAACAAGTGCACAGAGACGCACCTAATACAGAGGTCTGAAATTTGTTTTTAAAAAAATAATGAAGATTTGATGGTCGATACCTGTGCAGCTTTCCATGCTGAATCTAAATACGACCCTAGTTTTTCTGCTTTGTGAACGATTTTCCAAAAAAAAATTAAGATTTTTCTCCAAAAACAAGCTTTCTAGGGGAAATTTTAATTTTCGAGAAATATTGTGTATGATAGAGTGAAGGGAAGGTCACTTATAGATTCAGCAGTAAAAAAAAAATGGGAATAGCCTTATGAGTAAAATCATTTTTGCATTCCATACCAATTAGCATTGATAGATAGACCAGTTTAACATGGGAGTATATGAGCAAATGCCATTTAAACAGAAAACTTTGTCATGTGACACAGCAAGGAGAATCGCTCAAGCATTTCTCAATCGCGGAAGCAAGTTATCACATGGCTGCTGAAACCAAAAATGATCTCGGTTTTTCTCTGTAATGCACCATTTTCTCGGAAAATTTAACTATCTTCAGTTGATTTTCCTCAAAAATAGTGGCAGAAGGGGTGGGTACCGGGAAAAAACTAAGGTCATTCTCGGTTATGGGGCTAATAATTACACAGCAATCAACGATCAAACCACAGTGTTTCTGTCAGTGCAGACTCGTGTTATTAAGTGAATGTGACGGAGGTTTGTGCTGGATATAAAAAATTTCAATTCGTCAAAAAAACCACAAAAATCTCACTTGTTGCTGTAGAAAAATTAGACCTACTTATGACCATCCACAGAAAAAGGATCTGTATTGTAATTTTTATAGACCTTTCTTGATTTGTCGAGGTTACAGGATTTTTTCAGTACATATAAACACTTTGCTACCTTCTGAAGCAAAAATTAATTTTAGCGAGAAAATAAGCTATTCAACATTGTTTCCCTTTAATCACCTGCTCTTGTTTTATTTTTCATTCTTACATTCCCTTTCTGTTTGTTGTACCTACTGTTTGTTTTGTTGTAAGTGTACGTCTTAACTGTATTTTGTAATTTCGTTTGCATGGTTGTTGTTATTGTTTTAGAGTAACAAGCTGATAATATCATTCCATCGAATCATATCCATAAAATTCGCAGAAGATCTGGTCGATTCAGACTCGTAACATCTGTTTGCATGCTCCATCGTTTTATTTTCCTTTTGTAAGCTTTTTTAATTTTTTAACTTGTTTATAATTTAGTCCCATAGTTAGTCGCCTGTACAATTTTTCTTTGTTCATTTCTATGATTTTTCGTTCTTTGTAAATTATATGCTTTGGTAGTGGTTTGTACCCTCAGTTGATTCCAAACGCAATCAAAGACTTATCGTCAATAGCAGGCTAAGGGTTAAGTGCAAACAAATCAAGAATTGAACTTGATTGAATTAGATTTGGCATTTTGCTGCATATGTTTGCAAGAGTAATAACAGTAATTCGAATAAAATTTTATGTAATATATATTGTATGTGCTTTATCTTTGTCTGAACTCGAACAACTTTACTACAATTTTGATATGGTAAACCCATAAAATGTCACTCAAATTTTACCTATAACAACATTTGTCTTATTTGTTTCATCCCAATTAAAATTTACTAGATTACAAAATTTAAAACAAAATTAAAGATTATAATTACCCAAGTAATATTTTCAAAATATTAGTTTAATTGATTTTTAGCTAAGCAAACGATCTCAAAAGATTACCAAATAAATGTAAATGAAAAAAAAGTTAGTACCCGCCCCACTAAATAAAAAGGATGTTCTACCTGATTTGTTCCAATTCACATAAGCAAGATAATAGACCATACGATGACACCAAGAACAGTATGCTTGACAGGCTAAATGGCACCAATAGTAATGCATGTAACGTCGGAAAGATAATGTCAGGGCTATGATATGCTCTGTAGCAGTTTATAGAAATAAAAATGTGAATCACTCAAAATCAACTTTTTGGCACTTGGCACGTTATTGATGATAAGATTTTAGTCAGTAGTCAGTGACTTTAAACAATAATATTATCAACATCACTGAAAATTTCTCAATTTAAAAAATTTAAATTTTCTTTTAAGCTCTCTGTATTATCGCTGTATTTTTACACCGATGTGGTTTTTCAAACTGGTTGTGACCACAATACCATGCCGTGAGCAGTCTTTTCAGTTGTCAATATTTAAAAATACTCCAAAACATTGATGTAATGTTCGATCTCTCAACTTTCTTCAACTAATGCGCGCAGCCCACGTACAAACTAGAGCCCACAAACTGGCACATTGGTGCAGTTGTTGACTGCTGCCTTTCAAAGATCGTCGGCCCGACAATCTTTGAAGGTAATCGATGTGTTTTGGACACATCACAGATCAGATCTTGAAATTTTCAAGGAATTTCGAGCAGTAATGGCTAAGAAATTGAAGAATTAGTGCCTGTTTGTGAGCTCCAGTTTGAGAGTGGGCTGGACGCTTGAAAGAAAGAAAGAAAGAAAGAAAGAAAGAAAGAAAAGAAATGAAAAATAAAGTCAACAAAATTTTACTGATGTGTTTTTCTTTTACTTCCCAGGCTAATCAGATTTGCTATGCTGTCCTGTGTGTGTTCTCGTATGTTGCTGCTGGACGAGAGCAGAAGAAAGTTTCGAGCAATAGGCCATCCATATCATCGACTACACCTTTGTACTCTGCTTCGTAAACTACTTTAGAGTGACATCAACTGCATTGATGTCTGTTGACTCTGAATACAAGCTACTTGCTTATTTCTGGGTCCTCTCTTGCCTGTAGCGCACTCTGAAATTTCGAACATCATACAGAACGGTGTAACTTGGAGGCAGTCTTTTGGTGCAGTTTAGTAATTAAGTTAGGCTTGAATAAATTCATATCATGACGAGAACTTCAAATAAGCAAATGTTTGGTTTCTGTGTCATCGTTTCTTTGAATTTACTTGTATTCTTTGTTTCTGATGCATTCTTGAGGAAATGGAAAGAATAAAGGGAACCATCCAAATACAGGGCCGCCACAATCTGGGAATATGGAGAACACCGGGAATTGTCAGAGAATTTTATTTTTAAAGAAGTCGGAGGAAATGATGAAAGTATCAGGGAAAATTCGTTGAGTCACTCCTTTTTGTTCTCTAGAATAGATTTGACGTTTTGAATAACAGATTTTAAATGGAAACCATTTCAAATTATGTATTTGTAACCATCTAGCATACCTCCAATTATTGTCAGAGAATTTTACCAAAATGTAACTCGGAAATCAGGGGAATGTCAGAGAATTTTATTTTTCAAATTATGTGACAAGCTTGAAAAAAGAGAACTGAAAAAGAACGTTGAACAATAATTTGAAGGGGGGAAAAATAAACAAATCTTGCGGTACTTCAGAATCCCTGCTGCTAATTTTTTTCCAGAGAGCAAACTTCTTTTCCGGAATTTTTCGTCTAAAAAATTGCTAAATCATAAATAATATTCACTAAAAGTCTCCTCAAAACCCATGCATTTGCTTCTTTATACTTGAAATGTTAGCGGAGATTTTCGAACATTGCAACCAAGAAATTCCCTTCCTGCATCCAGTGTATAATTGCACAAGAACGCAATAAAGAAATTAGAAAAGGGTAAGAAAAATGCAGGTAATTTTAAGGAATAAAAATTCCTTTCCCCTGGAATGCATTTTAATTTAAAGTGTTCTATAATGAGTTTTACATTCAATCGCTTTGTGTATTATCTTGCAGAAGAAAGAAAATTGTAAAATGCAGGCTTAGATACCGAAGAATATTTTTAAACTTGAAACTTGAAACTCTGTAAGTTTGATCTTTATCATTTCAATGAATAAAAATAAATAATCATAGATGATCTCCTTTTGTGATTTAGACCGAAGACTTTTTTTAGCTCTTAAAATTGATTAACCCTAAGAGTGATTCAGAGAAACGTCTAACTTCTTCCAACAACTGATTCTAACTGAAGAGAACCTCAAACTTTTACCTTCAATTGATATATCAAACATTCAGGGTAGCAAATCATTAAAATTCCTTTCAGATTTTACCGTTTTCATTTGTTAGCGCAGATGCCACAAATGCCACACACTCAGGCAAATGAAATCCGTAAATTTACATGAAATAGGGTCTCCTATCTTTCCTCAGACCTCCATTCTTGCAATGAAGCAAAAATACGTACATATGTATCCCTTAAGGAAGTATTTTTTAAATGTATCCTCTGAATGGAATATTTTAGTTTTTTAAAATGTGTAGTCTAGTGTGAATACTTTAGAAATGAAATTGAAATATCATGATTTTGTACAAAATGTATACTCTCTCTTGTTTTTCAAATAGTATAGTTTTGGTTGTTGTTCATGTTTCATGTAACTAGTTACTTTTTTGTTAACCGTCAACTATTTAATTACGTATGAACTCACTTCCTCTGTTTAAATCGATTTTGAATCTCTAGTGAAATGACAATACAGGTTTAAGCAAATAAAATTTCACAAATTCTAATGTTTTAATAAAATATTTTTTATGTAGCTCTATTTACAACTCAGACGTATGTGTTTATATCTAAATGTGCCTATATACGCATGCCTGACTCCAATGTACCTAACGAAAATTTGGTAAAGTGAAAATAAACTAGTTGAAGAATGATACGTCCAACCTTGTTATCACATTCTTGCACCATTATCACAAAATTGAATTTGCTCTTCTGGACTAAAAAGAATAAAAAGTTAAAGTGGACAAAGCATGTCTTTTTAAGGAAAATTGGATGAAGTCTTAAAATGTTTCAGAAGTTCTTGCATTGTAGCCAAACTTTGAGGTTCTTCTTTAGCTATCTCAAAATAGCAGAAGTTGATTCTATACATCATTGCATTCTCAAAACCATGATCAACCGCGAATTTTGAATCAGTAATTGAAAGTGAGAACCAATTTTCTTTACATTTGAAAATTACATGAACATAATGTGCCTACTTATTTCAGTTGTAAGAAAAAAAACCATAATCAGCCGCAAATTTTGTATCAGTAATTGAAAGGGAGAACCAATTTTTTTTAACATTTGAAAATTACATGAACTTAATGTGCCTACTTATCTCAGTTGTAAGAAAGTATCCAATGTATAATCGTACTTTTCATTCCTTGCAACAAAAACAGATCAAAATCCAAAGTTTTCTGACGGAGCTGAAACAAAGCTCAGCCAATGTAAAATCACTTAAAAAGTTAGATTAGCTGGTCCGAAAAACTCCAGGAGTGCGCTGTACTAAGTAACGAGTGGAAAATGATCCTAAGGAAACATTCTAAAAAAAACGCGTTTCATAACTCAGGAAGCTTAACCGAGCCTCACGGCCAAAAAACGCGAGTGGTGGCTCTTTCACAAGAACACTCGTTTTTTAAAATTTCACGGCTCAGGAAATCCCACTGAGTCTCGGGACCATCCGCAATTGATTCTACGCGTCGAACTAGGTTGGATGCAACTGTAATCTCGAAACTTTTCTCCACGGCCAAAATCGAGAGCTACATGGACTAAATTTTTAGGGTCCAAATCGAAAGTTCGCCGATCGGGCCGGAACCAAGCTAGCTCGCTTGGAAATGACCCTCTGAGTGCGATTTTTTAGTCGGAAAAGCTCCGCGAGTCCCTCGCTTCGCGCCATCCGCTGAAAACGCCTTAGAGTCGAAACAGTCAAAAACTGGCCAGAAACACTCGTTTCCGACCAGTTTGTGACCGTTTCTCGGCTCAGGAAGCCTCGTTGAGCCTCGGGACCATGCGCAATCGATCCAGCGCCTTCAACTACATAGGACCCGACTGTAATCTCGAAATTTTTCTCCCCGTCCAAAATCAAGAAAAATGGACAGGGGTTACATGGACTGCCACTTCGGGGGTCCAAATCGAAAGTTCTCCGATCGAGCCGAAACCAAGCTACTCCACTTGGAAATGACCCGTTGAGTCCGATTTTCCGGTTGGAAAAGCTCCGCGAGTCCCCTGGACCGCGCTACCGACGAAAAACGCACTTTTGCAACACGGTCAATTCACTCGTTTTTGACGGTTTCTCGGCTCAAAAGGCCTCGCCGAGCCTCGGGACCATGCGCAATCGATTCAGCGCCTTCGACTACATTGGACCCGACTGTAATCTCGAAATTTTTCTCCACGACCAATATCGAGAAAATTCGACAGGGACATGGACTAAATTTTTAATGTCAAAATCGAAAGTTAGCCGTTTCTGTGGCGTTTCTCACGACGACAATGATGGTCAACTGTTCAACTACCACAAAGGGAAAATAAACCCCTTGTTCACTTATTTTTTCAAACTTCTTAGGACAATGAATGGTACATAAATTATATGTATTGTATTTATTTGAAAGAATTTTACATGAATTCATGCTTCTAGAGCCATTTTGACTTACAGTCAGCAGGTTACGTGCGCGGGAACAACAGAGCTCTAATTGGCTATCAGTGAGTGGCGGAAAAGTGGCAGACGGTTCGAATCGGACTGGGTTCGGCAACAGGCATCAAAGCCACGTATTATGGAAATCGAATCCATTTCAATGTCCGATCGACGCTTTAGGGGATATTTGCAATTATCTGCTCAAAAATGGAACTTTTCATTTGAAGAACAGTGAGAAGAGTTCGTTTAAAAATTTTGGAAAATCAAATTAAGCCTTAAGTACCTCTAGAGTGGTGTCCACGACGAATAAGTCTCTGCTCTGTTAGAGTGGGATGGAAGATCAGCAGTCTTCAGTTTAGTTTTGCTCGTAAAAACAAGAATCAAGATGGGGGATCTTCTGATTTATTTACAAAAATCGTTAACTTATTTAGCATGGACTTGGAGAGTGAGAGCTATGGAACATTTCGACTCCAGAAATTTTGGTTCCGTTTTTGACAAAATAAAAGAATGAAATCTCTGAGCGCCCCAAACGTTAGAACAAACAAAAATATTTATCAGAGGTTTATCATTTCATTTTGGACGAGTCTTTTAGAATGCACAAAAAATAAACCGTCAAAGATTTGTTTAATAAAATTATTTATTTGAATGTCTTAACAAGGGAAAGAGAAAAAGAAAATGACTGAACAATATTTGTAAAAAAATCATGACCAAAAAAAAAAAATCAAAACAATTAATCTACAAATCAAAAAGGAAATAAATAAAATAAAAAAAAACATTGGAAAGAAAAGTCCATCGAGAGGAGATAAGGGTGGACTAATTGCAAGATGGCTGAAATTCCAGCAAAAACAAAACAAAATCAACTATAAAGGTTTAGGAAGAGATGGAGACTGTACAGGTAGTATTTACAGAAGTATTTTACAAAAGTATAATTGTTTAAAATCGAAAGTAACTAAAGTAACAGGAAAAGCACAATAGCCAATCAGGTTCAAAGTTGAATTTTACTGAGGTATGTATCTTTGTGCATTTAAAAACAATTGATCACTAAAAAATTCTCAATTCTCTTGCTACAGATGACTTTAAACCGGTGGTATCATGATTTTATTTCCAATTACCTGTAAAATAAAATGGACCGAATTTAGCAGAAGGGAACCAACGCAGTTACAAAGTTACAGAAATATGCGACTCAATTCTCATCTTAAAAATACCTAGAGGCTCAAATTTTTCTGGTTTTTCTGCTGAAAAATTGACATCTTAAAAGAAAATCACTCTGCAAATTTTATCAAAATAACATGCATTCCATTTTTCTTCGAGGTAAAAAAATTTTGCTCGCGATTGACAATACTGTAGTTAATTGCGTTGGTTCGCCAGCACTAAAAACAAGGACAAGTTTATGTATTAAACCATTGATAGAGCATGCGTGGGTGACGTTCCTTGAAACCTTGGTACATAAGACTTTTTCACCTGTGATCTCTTCTTTTGTCTAGAAGGAAGTGCGCATACATCTGACAGGAGCTAAAAATATGTACATTACAAATATAAAGCGACATTTTTTTCACTATATCAGAGATTCCTGTTGGAAACAACATTAAGAGCTTGAGGTACAAGTATATATTCAAAATAAGCTTTTGAAAATTTCCACTATTACTTGAACTACATTTTACAGTGAGGAACTGCCATTTCGGCTAATTTTAAAAAAAAAAACATAGGTGCCATTACATTCCCTATGGAGATACTAGCTTGTATAGATGAGTCCAAAATATTACTTATTTATTGCAGAATGTAGTCCATTTCATTTTTTTAATACTGTTGGCAGGACACAGAAAATTTGAACAAGTTTTAGACAATAATGGGATTGCGTTTTGCAATAAGAAACTGGAATCCCTGGCTCAACCATAAAATAACTTACCTGCATGGGGAAACCAATAGGACATACCTCGTTTCTAAAGTGAGCCAGAATATGACAGTTTCTCACAACAAAATGTTGTCCGGTTGATGCCTCCTTCACGGAAACTATGTCATGGGAAATTTGCAACATTGAGTATTTATGTAATTGTACAAGTGTAGGCATAATTTGGCAATATTAAAGTGATCAAGTTTCAATGATAAGTGCTGCGGATCAAGGTTATTCTCTTATAATTGAGAGACTAACGGAATAATCTTTGAAAAAAAGTTACAGCAAAAATAAATTTCCAGGAAAGATTTTGAACAGCTGTTGATTTCCAAACAATATTGTGACATTATGAAACATATCCATGGCCAGAATTCAAAACAAGGTATCTTTGTTCGCACAGATGTAGACTTCCTGCCACAATTATTTTTTATTCAGAAAGTAAGTTAGTATGATGTCTTGAAAACTTCTTTGATTTTTTTTCTCAGTTAGAAGAATGTGTAGGTAAATATCAAGTTATAAAGTGGACTTGATTCTCTGCGAGAAAATAAAATAGAGCTGAAATTTTGAAACACCACAGTGGAGAGATGTGGTTCCGCACTTAGGCCATCAATATGCTTACACACTTGCATAGAATTGTACACTTTTCCGGCTAAATAAGAGATGAAAATTTACCAGGAGATTTTGGAGTATTTTCAGTTTCGAGTACGCAGCAGATCAAGGGAAATTTTTGGGGATGAAAGAAAAAACACCAAAAAATTCGTCATGAGAAATACAGAGGAAAGAAGTGACCGGTCAAACACTAATCCTCTAGATCTGTCCCTTCATCAATTTTGACGTCACCGGAAAGAAATAAAATTCAGATGAGCAGCAAACAAAAATTTTAAAGTATTAATATAACTTTCTCGTTGTATTTTAAAGGTGTATGAGAATCATCACTCCTTGTTTTGATTCAGCTTTGAAAGTCATCATACGGAAAGGAATATTCATGATTTAATGCTGAAATGCAAAATCTATTAACTGGGGGTAAAAAAACTTGAGTAGAAGAAAAAGAGGTGGAGAGGCAAAAATTAAACAACAATTGAATAAGTTTTTGTGGGAGTTGCACAGCAAAATCACTCCCTAGGCACCAAAATTTTGATCACAAACGTATCTACAGGGTGATCTAAAAGCCTTGCACCTCCCCTAAAACCCCTTGGGTTCTTGCTCTTTTTCAAAAAGTTTTCCCTAGAACTTTTGGGGGGTTACCAACAGTCGTTGCCTTTGACCTAGGAGCACTCGCAAGATTCCAAGTCTTCAACTCAATTCCTTGCAGTCACAGAGGTGGTGCCTAATGCTAGGGGTGCGAGACCTTAGGATCACCCTGTATACTAGTGAAGAACATAATTCACGTTCAGGATTGAGTACTATAGGATAATGTAAATTAACTAAAGACCATCAGAGTTTCGTTGAAAAAAAAAAATTAAGTAATTAATATTTGTTCTATTAAAATCACAAGCAATTAGTAACAAATCCATAGGTTTATTTACAACTTTATAGACAATTAAGATAATTAGCCAAATATGTTCGGTTAGTTTTGAAATTAAGTTCATTAGTATAAAAAAATAAAGAAAAAATTTACTTAACAACTACACCGAAACTGGTGAATGACGAAATGAAAACAAAGAGAGAGAACTATTTTTAAGAGCCTTGAACATTAACAGCAGGTTGTTCGTTGGAATTGGTAGACAAAATGATGATCAAGGATACAAAGAGAAAATGGAGCAATCCTATTGGTGGAAGCTGTCAACTGCAATGGACAAAGGATGTAAGTAATAGAATGACTAGGGGAAGCCACGAGGGACCCTAGACTCTAGGTAGGGTGTCTAGTATTTTTTAATTTTGAAAAATCCCAATATTTTCTTGATATTCCCTGATATTTTATAAAAAATTCTTGATTTTTTCATTTTGAAAATTCCTGATATTTTCCTGATTTTTCTTGTAAAAACTATATTTATTGCATAAATGCATGCGGAAACTGATTTTTTGATAAAGTTCTTTAGATTAGAAACTAGTATAAATACAGTATAAAATGAGAATAAAATACAGGCGCTGAAGATGGATGGAAAATTTTGATTTCGCAAAGACGGCGACACTGCGATGAGGCCTTCACTATACGACACAAGCCCTACAGGTGAGAAATTATCGGAAACAAAGACCGCGCGAAGACTCCTGGCACGGTAGGCAAAAAGCAGTAAGACTTCTCCGCTGAGGAGATTCGCATAAGAAAAATTCCTGATAAAACGTGAGATTTTTCCGATTTTCCTGATATTTTCCTGATCGGCCAAAATTCCTGATATTTTCCGGTTTTTCCTGATGCTATACACCCTGCTAGAGTCATTTTCCCTCTTAGTCTATAACAACCACCCGTTTCAACCAATGGGATCTCTCCATTTTCCATTTGTCTTCTTTGTCTATGGCTCTGTCTATCAATTTCAAGGATCAGCCTGCTGAGTTCTTTAGAAGCGGTTCCTTGAAAATTGCACTGCAGATAGGTACATCTATTCCATTTACAAAATAAAGAAAAACCAAAAGTTGATGTTTTTTTATTTTTTTTTTAAATTACTACATTGATTAGCTAACTCTACATTGCACTTCAAGCGATTTTTTTTTTTTTTATTTTAATGAAAGCTCACTGAGTTTTGTCCTTTTGTAATTATATAAAAAATTATAAAAAACTAGGCTGATAAGGTTATGATTACGTTATCAGCAAAAATTAGCAAAACAGGCACCAATAGGGAAATTCGTTGCCTCTGGCACGAAGGAGTGTATCTCGTTTGCACTGTTTCAGTAGGTACACCTACATGAGTGTTTTATTTTTCCTTGGGATAACCATCGCACAAATAAGTCTGAAAACTTCAGAGTATTTTAGGGTATAGAAAAATCACAAAAAATTTCAGGGAATGCATCTGATGGTTCTCCTAAAAACAAATAAAGTATAGGTCCGAAATACAGAACCAGTGCAATGAAGATACGTTCCTTCACGAAAGACAACAAATTAATCAGGAAAATAATTACAAATTCATTATAAAACTTTAGTATCCATCTAAACATGTTGCACTTAAATCCATGATTTGTAAAAATTTAAGAGGGTATGGTGGAATTGATCTGTATTTTGTCCAAACAGAATCTCGTAAAGGAAAGAAAAAGGAGAAATACTGTCATTGTGAGTATTATAAAATCTCATAACATTTTTTTGTTTGGAAATGAGATTAAACAGGAGATTATTCAAACTAAAATATGACTCATAAAAACGCTAAATACATTGGGAGAGTACTTAAATTTTTTACAGTAACAACATTAGAGTGTATTCATGAATATTAGTCACATTATAATCTATAGTTTGTCACCTTGTATTATTAAGTTAAATCCAAGTGGTTCTTCGTTCCTAATGATTGCCTAATTCCCTCATCATTCTGACTAAACAAATAATGCGAACGTGAACTGTGGCAATTAAACTCGTAGAAAAAATATAACTATGTTAACAAACAAAGAAAAAAAGAAACAGGTAAACATGATCCATTTTTATTTTATAATACCGGTACTTAGACAGGGGGCAGAGCCCACAAAGTGACTGTTTTGTCCGCACTTGTGCTGAGGAACGAGAATTCCTGCGGGTGCCATCGACCTGAAATAACCTTGTCTTGGTGCTGTGCAACAACAACGCTTGGTAATGGCGCGGTTAGATCACCTGCAAAAAATGAATAAAATAAAAATGATTGAATGAATGTTAAAAAATTGAAAGACATAAGAATCTAAAGAAGTTTTCTATTGAGTTCAATAAGAAGAGTCAAAATTCGAATTTGTGATTCAGGCTTGTTATGTTCAAGATATGTAACATATCTTGAGCACAACAAGCCATGTTTAAGAAATCAGGGCACCTTGTCTCATGAAATATTGCAGGATTAATCATTATTGCTTTGCAAATCAATTGCATCAAAATTAATCTTAATAGAAGTGCTGCCGTTAAACACAATTTCATGGTAGAATTGCCCATTACCGTTTGCATTATTTTCCTCGTTTTTAAAGGAATTCTACCATAAATGTATCACTTTGAGAATATGTCTATATCGTTTAGTATATTTGAGAAAAATTATTTGTAATTCATTTAATTAATCTAATTCCTGTGTTAATCAGATTCAGTGCAATTAAAACAGGTCATGGTCTAATTTTAACAAAATGGAAAAAGTGATTACCTATTATCATTTTGGGCAGGTTGTGATCACTTAGAATTTTGGCTAATTTTCTGACTAAATTTTTATCACCTTTTGTTAAATTTTATCAATTAAATAATATGATACCACAAATTGAAAGTAAATGATCCTAAATTGAATGTACTTAAGCAAAAGAGTCTATTTTTAAAAAGAGTTGATGTACAAGTTTACGGTAGTAGCACTTTCTGTAATTTTTTGTTTTGTTGGGTAGCCAGTGCTAGTGAGTTAACAATTTCATTTTAAACCATAGCACTGGCTACCGAACAAAACAAAGAAAAGCGTCGACGTGCATAAAATTTGCAAACAGCAGTTCCTTTTAGTATAAGCACATCTGATTAGAAAAGCTACTCATCTAAAATAAACTTGAAACCTTACCTTGAAGATCGGTGAGAACAAGTCGGTTATCGTAACCTGCCGTGAGAAGGTAATAGGCACTGGGTGAGAAGCGGATGGAGCGTACGTCCGCTGAGTGTGGCTTGAAACATTGCAGGGTTCGAGCTCCGCGAATGTCCCACAGAACACACGCAGAATCTTCGTGACCAGAAACCAAAAGTCGGCCGGATGGATCAACACACACTGCTGCCACCGCACTTCCTTGCTGCATGCACCAAAGAATTATCACCAGTTATAGGAATTAACGAGCAGGGGTAGATAAAACTTTCATTTCAAAATTTCGAAAATTACAGAAAACATGTCTCAAAAGTCCTGAAATTTCATTTCCTGACAAATCCCAGTTTTTCCAGTCCTAGATGCTATGAATTAGTCTTTCTTGTTTCTCTTCTGTACATATTTTCATCAATACATTGGTCATATCTTGTCGGTCAATTCCATGAGACGTGTGACAATACATAACATATTATTCCTCTTTTTTGAGAGCTATCAAGATAAATCCAGAATCCAGAATAATTAATATTCAACTGGAATTTTTTTTTTGTAAGACAAGGCAACGTTGTTCAATGAAATATTTTTCATTGAACACTAACATTGAAAACATTAATATCTTAGTTGAGAGTCAATCTCAGTAATTTACGTTGCTCTAATCGTGTTCTGTATAAAATTTTAGTTGAGAAACATGTGCCAGAATACTTAGATTCGTACCTTGTCTACTGATCTATTAAAATTTTGATAAAACATCCCAAATTGAGCCAATTGAAGAAAAATGAGGGTGGGGCTTACCTTGGTCCCTGGAACAGTGACAGGAGTAATGACGTTAACACAGCCTCGAGTCCGCAAGTCCCAAAATCTGACTGTTCGGTCCTGAGAACCACTCACAAACATGGCACCACCCCAGTTGTAAAGAGAAAGTACGTGCCCTGAAAATTTAAATACAACGATGAGAGGACGATATTCATCGATTATTTCAAAGAGACCGATTACAAAGGTATGGGAGGAATGCTGTCATTTGAGCAATTGAGTATGTTCTCTTTACAAAGAAACCATTCTTAAGTTTTTTAAGGGTACCTAAAACCGTTTTGGAGCGATTCTCTAAACTCGCACAACATAGTACCTATTCAAAGTAAAAAAAGGTTTTTTAATTCAATGGTTGCTCAAGGCAATATAATTTTAATCAAAGGTCCAAAAAATTATGTTGCATTATCAAATAGTCGAAAAGTATCATAATTTATGTGTGATGTGTCTGCGGTGCGGCGCATGATACATTTGTACCCAAGTGCTCTTTTGCAGACAACATTGGACTAATCTACCAAGCGCAAAATTGAATAGCTTTCAACATGCTTTGATCAAACTCACGAGAAACAAAAGCTATAATGCCAGGTTTTCCATGAAATTTATAAACAATTTAAACACTGCGGGTTCCAAACTTTCCAATACACATTCGGAGTTTAGGGCTCATTTCCCTTTCAAAAAGTCAGGGTATTCATTGGTATCTTTTACTGAACATGAGATTCTTTCCATGTAGTGAAACTTCTTTTTTGCGAGAGAAAATCAGTTTTATTTTTTGGAAAGCATTGAGGGTTTTCTAAGGAGAGGCCTACTTCTTTGCTACATCTTAACTTTTTTAACTTTGCAAAAATGGCAAATTCTGAGACTAAATGCCTCGTACTATCAAGAATCTGTCATTCAAAGCTAAAAACATGCCACGCGGGGGTCCCATCTTTCACAGCAATTTGAAATTCTTAAGCCTAGGTATCCAAGAAATTAGATGTGACAGCCAATTTCTCAACATCTTCTAAGATATTTCTACTGAAAGAGTACAGAGAATGCAAATTACTCGATTTTTTTTAAAAAGGTTGATTAAATTTTTTGGCTCTAAAGGTGATTCATTAAGTTCAAATGACGTTGTCGAACTGGCATGCGATACATCGCATTGGTTAGGTCAAAAATCTCAGCAAATTTTGAATTTTTAGCAAAAAAAAAGGACAAAAGCCCCTGCGCATGAGCCTAAAGAATCAATCTAAACCCAGAAATTGGCAAAATTTAGAGAAATGAAAGCAGAATAGTGTCTGGAAAAAAACCTCGCATTCGATACAGAAATCGATAACTGGATCGAATGCGGGGTTTTTTTCCAAACACCATTCGCTTTCATTTCGCTAAATTTTACCGATTTTTAGGTTTAGAATGATTCTTTAGGCTCATGCCCAGGGGATATCATCCTTTTTCTGCTATAAATTCAAAACCTGCCGAGATTTTTTACCTCATCGATGCGATATATCGCATGCCAGTTGCAGTTCGACCACATCACTTGAGCTTGACAAATCATTTTAACAATAGCTTATTTGATATAAACCAAATATGAAATGGATGAAGAGAGATGGTGATTACCAGAGTGACCACTGAGAGCCTGGTAAGCTTGGCCAGTGGCACAGTCCGTGACGTAAATCTTGCAGTCGCCAGCACCACCACTGATGAGCAGAGAGGACTTGTTGCTTGTATCCTCCAGGAAACAAAGGTCTCTTACCGTCCCATCGTGCATCGCCAACTCTATCTCTTGACCTGAAACAGAGAAATTTCCCATTAATATTTTGCTTCCAACACGAACATTCAAAAATATAATTAAAAACAAGCCGAAGCTCTAATACATATGTAGGTATGAGAGAAGTATTCACCAGTCAGAAGGGTTTTAAAGTGAAAATTATGATATTTTTGTAAGTAATGAGCACTAAGTATGAAGAATTTAAATAGATAATCGGCTAATGACAGTGAATTGGAGGGAAAATTACTGATTTTAATGCACATTATTGACATGTATTTCTCACTACAAAATTGATTTTAGGTTCTCAAAACATTTTGAACTACTTCTGTGAGAAACTTTGATGAAGGAAATTTTTTGGTGCTTCAATTTGTAGCAAGTCTAGTGGATCATTTGCTTCCCCCCCCCCCCCATTATTCACAAAAATGCTCTTGATTCAATTGACTGCAATCTTTGAACCGTAAAAAAATGTGTCTAGGTTTGACATATTTTGGCGTTCTTGGTGCCAAAGTATTTTTCAATTCCATTTTTATTCCAGAATCTAATGGGTGAGTTGCGTTAGTCACAGAGTCGTGTTTTGATGATTTAAGCTAGTGAATAAGCTAAAAATAAGATCTATTCAAATGCCAAATTTTCACGTCCGTTTTATCGACGGAGCTATTAAGCCCATCGAAGAACACGGTGTATGACGTCATCCGCCGGACTCCATATCAAGAATTGCAGGGTTGCGGCCCAAATTATAGAAGGGCAACGTTCTAATACACATTTAAACAATCACAGCATTTTGCAGAAAATTGACGATGTTACAATAATAAAAATTAATAGTTTTCTCATCGATGCAATGAGCGAGGCTGATATTAAATTGAGTTGTGAAAGAAACGAGCAAAGCTACGAACACCAAGCGAATTTCATTACAACGCCTGGATGCAACTATTCGAGCTCCGCGGATGTCCGTGTTGCATAACCACGGAAGTTAAGGCGTTCTCACTCTGCAGATACTCACCACTTCACCCGTGGCGCAGCTGAGGCGGGTTGCACTGCAACAATTAAAAATGACAGGGCGCCTTCAATTCTTCGTTCATGCTACAAAGACATACACTACGCACAAATAGTTGAACACATGCGTATAGGATATGAGTACCTTTTGTTTTTGAGTTTTCGCATAGCGACGTGCTGAGCATGCTTTAGAGCGCAGCTACTCGTGCCTGCGAGGTATCTCCGTAATACACACGAAAAATTGAAGGCGCTCTGTCATTCTGGATTCTCGCGGTTGAGCCCGCCGCGCTTCGCCACGGGTGAAACTATAAGTGCCGGGAGAGCCGAAACGCCTTCACGTCGGCGCGTATGCAACACAGACATCCAGAAAGCCCGAATAGTTGCATCGACGCGATATAAAGAAATTCGTTCAGTGCTTGTCGCATGCGATACTAACTGAGGGCGCTACGTTTGTTTCGCTTACAACACAACTTCATTTCAGCATTACATATTGTGCCGATGAAAACAACTATTCCTGCTTTTTATCGCCACATTGTAAAGTTTCCGAAAAATGTTCGGAAAATTTACCCATCTACTCGTTCAAGTTGGGCACGACGTGACCACCTATATCGACGGTGAAACTACCAAACCACGTATCTCGGTTTGCGACGTCGCAGACTTCCTGTCATACTTTATTTTTTAAATGAAAAACTACTTAACATCCAGTCTTGAAAATTTCCGTGATTTTTCCTCTTTGTGCGGAGAAAATTCCTTGAAAATTTCAAGGAATGATATTGATTTGGTCTACTTCAAAAAAATAAAATGTGAGCGTAGATTTTTAAACACCGCAAACGAGTTACGAGGTTTGGTAGTTTCACCGTCGATATGTAGGTACAATTCAAAATACACATCTAAGTAAAAATGTTGAGTGGTTTTTACATGTTTGTGTTTTTAGACGCCGGAAGACTCAGAATAAACAATATAAATTTTTTTTCATCATACGTGTCAGTTTTGTACCTAAGCTTGAACCACCGATGAGACACGATTTCTGTGACTTAGCGGAACTGACCCTGTCCATAGATTTGTTTAGAATCTCGGAGAGAACATTTCGTGGATGGGGAATGATTTTACCTTCTAGATTGGAAGTTTCGGCGTTAAAGCGCATGAGTTTGACGGTCTTGTCGTTGGATCCTGTGGCCATGAGGTCACCAATCGGGGTCCAGGCCATGCAGTAGATGGAGCCTTTATGGTGGCGGGTCCGCTTGAACAGTACCGTTGGCTGGCATACCGGCGAGTCCTCGCTGAAACACCATCAAAAAATTATTCAATTATTCTACTCATTCATAATAAATCCGTAAGTACAGGAGAAAGTATAGACGCATCCCTAATTTTACAATGACGCTTAAAAGATGTTTTTAAAATATCTCTGAAAACAATAAATTTTTTTTAAGTTTCTGTAAAGAGGAAAAAACTAAAATATCTCAAAAACGAAGTTAAATCGTTCAAGGAGCTAGGTTGGATTGCATTTAGCAAAAAGGAACCAGCGCAATTGCGGTGTTGTAAAACTGTTGCTTCTTCATAATTATCTAAAAAATCTCCCAGAATAGCAAATAGTTTTTGCTTCTCATTGAAACAAATTATTGATTTTAAAGGGATATAATTGTGTAATTTTTAATACCGTACGTGAATAAGTATTTTTATAGAAAAAAGAAGTCGCAAGATTTTAAAAACACTGTAAACACGCTGGTTCCTTTTTGCTACATGCGATCCAGTTATGGTGGCATCTGGAACGAATTTACTAAAGAATTCATTTCCCCTTGGAAAAAACCCATTCCTTGAGATCGGGTTTGTTTATATTGCGTCCTATATGAAAGATGTAAAATTAGTGCACCAATCAGAGGAGAGAACAGACGCAGCAATATTTTATCTTGATCTAAATCCTACAGAGAAACGGGAAAAATTTCTTAATATTAGATAACATCTTACTTTTTCAAAGTGGGATCTCGTAAGACCCTTGTAAGGCAACCTTGGGCCCCCCTCAAGAAGCTTACGTAATACCTGAACGGCCCCACTTGTATAAACTCAAAAGCCGGCTTAGAGGACGCCAAAAGACCGTCATTGGCCTTGGATTTCGTCGGTAGAAAGTTAATTATCCAATATAGACATTTTGAGCGATGCTGTTTCTCCGTCGGGGCGCTGCGCGGCCGCACCTCCAGTTACGACCGCCTCTAAACCGCGTATCCTCGCGGGTTTCCCGTTGGACTTGCGCGGTTTAGGCCGGGACCGGGGTCGGTTTCTACCGGGGCCCGATTTGGTCATTCCCGCGCCTGGGCCTGGCCAGGTCCCGTCCGATTTATATATATAATTATTATATATATATATAATTATATATATAATTGTGTGTGAAATTGCTTCACAGTTGATTGTCGATTCGAGTCTTTATCACTTTTGTTTTCTCCGCGGAAAACGAAACGAGTCGACGACGACGCGACGGACGCTTCGCTTCGTCTTCGTTTGTTTGTTCTGCGGCCCCCGTTGATCGTCCCTCATTTTCGACGTCACCGACGCACGGTGAATCGAGTCAATAGGAGAGGTCGGACAAAATTCGGAAACTTTAAACGCTTATAACTCCGTTTATACAAAACTTTGAGGTTCTAAAAGTGACTCCGTTGGTTTTCTCGTGAAATTTTCCTTTAGAGACACCCCTTGAAATTTAAAATGTGACGAAATAAACATCAAAATTTCCAGTTTTCGTCAAAAATTTGATGTCCGACCTCGTTAATTGACTCTATCCACTGTGCGACGTCGGCCGCTTCGTCGATCGCGGTCGGTTCTCCTCAAGATACTCTCGAGGGCGTTAGTGGCGTGGCGTGCTTTGCGATATATCGATCGATCTGCTACTTAAACCTATGGAAAAGGATCGATGTACAGGGTGTTCGCAACGAACACCTTGATAATCGGTTCTTTACCATGGCTTCAAATGGGGAAAAATCAATAATCGATCATTCACGCCTCGCCAACGGTATGCACTTTCCGCATAAAATTTGTAAAAACAATTAATATATAATTAATTAATATAATAAATAATATAATTAATAAAATTAAAAAATAATTTCCGGCACACGTTACATCTGACAACGTCGCCGTCAAGCAGAAAGCTATACAGGGTATTGCATACATAGCCAACTAAAATTTTGAGGCAAGTTTTGAAAGAGTCTTACTCTTTCTTCGAGACTCTTCAAGCTCGAGACTAAAAAGACAGTTTTGACGAAGATGCGTTGGCGAATCATCATTCGTCAGAGTAAATTAGGCATTATGATATTTTTAATTTCTTCCAATTCCGCGTAGGAGCGCTGAAAGGACGGTGTAATCTACAAAAAGATTGCGAACCTGCACTAAAAATTACAAAAATGCCGAAATTTTTCCTTCATCCTGTAAAATTGTCAGTTTGCAGGTGAGATGAGCAGTATGGTTCTCTTAGCCATTATTATTGGAACTATGGCCACAGATAATTTGATTATTTTTTTTTGGTGTGTGAGGGTGTGAGGGTGCGAGTGTGTGTGTCCCTTTGACGAGGCACGGGTTGCCGCATCTGATCAATTAGTGGGAGAGAGATAGACTACAATTGGGGCGGCGTTTCAAAGCCGAGTGTGCTCCTTTGACGTGCCGCATCTGAGCAATGAGTGCGAGAGAGAGAACGGACAAAACAGCGTATGGACCAATCCAAGTTGAGCCTTAGTCCCCGTTTACGGCCGTTCTTTCCAGGGCTCATGGTCGGAAAGCACTCCGGTGTTTTTTCGCGGCAACCGGATTCGGGATCGGCACTACCACCGCGGACCAAATTACGAGGCCCAGTCTGTATTTTTGTGTGTGCGTGTGTGCGTGTGAGAAAAATCATGGTTTTTTCGTGGATTATGGCAACGATTATGGACTAAAGTTCATGACAAATGTCTGTACGTCAGAAAATAATGAGGATTCTAACACGTGAAAAGCTTAGGGGAAAAAATTTCCGTACGATGAGAATCAATTGTATTAAATAATTGTTTGGGGATTCCCGAGCTTGAAAACATCAAAAATTTCGATCCAATGGGGGAAAATCTGTTACATTGTATAGAATCAAAAATAAAACAATAAAAAAAATAAAAAAATTTCTAGAAAATCATCATTTTTCTATTGTTGAAACATATCTTCCTTCAACATCCTCATTAAAGTAATATTCCGCATATGAAAATAAATTCGGAAAGATCTGTTAAAAGTCAAGATTTATCAAAACTTATACATACCAGCCATTTTAAGGTGATTCGATGGACGCCATGTTTTGTGTCAGAACGGCGTGCGATAAATCGCATCAATTGGTTCCATTTTTTCAGCTACTCGTCATTTTTCTCCAATTTTGAGATCGCAATTCTGTTGTCAGGAGACTAAAGCACTCACTTACCAATTTTAAAAAATAAATTCAACGTAATAAAGACGTGGTTTTTTTAGAGAGAAAATATCGCATTCGAGTGCAGTTTCGATATCAGTATCGCATGCGATGTTTTCTCTGTGAAAAAACCACGCCTTTATTACGTTGAATTTATTTGTTAAAATTGGTAAGTGAGTGCTTTAGTCTCCTGACAACAGAATTGCGATCTCAAAATTGGAGAAAAATGACGAGTAGCTGAAAAAATGGAACCAATTGATGCGATATATCGCATGCCATTCTAACACGAAATATGGCGTCCATCAAATCACCTTAATGTCAGTAATGATGTCGGACTTTCTCCTCCCGTGGAGGAAGCTGATTCTTCGGATGAGATCACTTAGCGCTGAGCCTTTGAATCCTTCTTGACTCGTTTTCGTACCTAATTAACCTTCAATTTCAATCTTGGCTTTCTGGTCAAGCTCACAAGATTGAATTAACTTTTTCTTTTCAAAAATTACCGGCAAACACTTCTGAAATGTACATCTTGGACTTCGTCAGGAGTACAACGATTTTAAAGAGCCGACTCGTTTATCGGGAGTGAAAACGGAAGGCGCGATACAACTATTATAACTCCTGCGTAGCTCAGATTGCATAGCTCTCGAAATGAAGGAAAACTGAAAATCATACCCGTAATCAGTTTGTTCGTAAAAGATTTGCTGTTCTGTACTAGCTTAGCAGTTGGAATTAGGAGTGAAACAAAGGGAAAAGGGGGAAAAGAAACAGAACAGAAAGTAAAAATTGGAGAGACACACACGCACAAAACCCCAGGTAAACCATTGAAATTAAAAGCTGTCACCAAACAGTAAATGTTCATCTTTATGTTATTTGGTAGGCTCTTTACTGTCACATGATTTAACCATTCACTCAACGTGCATGAAATATGATTGAATTTTGACTTCTTTCAATTTTTCGGTAGGTATGAGTTTTCGTAATATTCCATGACCTCGGCCTTTGAGTTCTCTGTTCTCCTGCATTTACAGCGTCGTCATGTCACAGTCTCCCATAGTTTTCCGTCATTTGCCTTTCCTTTCATCCTCTCATTCTTTTCTCCTTTTCTCTCAGCCTTTCTTTTCTTTTTCTTTCATTCGTCCTCAATTCCGATGACAAAATTGACTCGAAGAAAACATCTCTGTAAACTGAGAGAGAGACGGCGTAGCGTGGGCGAGCATGAGGTTTTCAGTATCCTTCAATTGGATACCTATGCAATTTGAGCGACTTGAGAGGTGAAATAGTTGTATCATACGCCTTTAACTCCGAGTGCATTCGTTTTTCACTGGATTTGATCACCCAATCCTGCACAAAGCGAAATCATAAACCAATGATGTGCAATAGTTGAGTAACACTGAGGGTAGAAATCTTTTGTTTAGCTGAGTGCGATTACTTTCATGCTAATTTGTGATTGTCGACAGGAAAAAATTCAAGGCCCTTCAGTCTCATAGAATTATTCTTCTTGAACGCGAAATCTCTTGAAACTGAACACTGAAAAAGCTCGTTCTTGAAATATGATTTTGGCTCAGCGTCGTCTCTTGGCGAGAAAATTTGTTTTTTTTTTCCTTCTTTTTTTAAAAATCAATGCGAATTCAACTTAAAGTCAGTTTTTTCGGGTTGAGAAAGCGTCGTTTCGTTATCATTAAGTTTTAATTTAAAAAAAAAAAAAAAGATGAGGAAAAAAAAACGTTTCTTCAACCAAGAAAAACAAATTTCGTCGACAAGAAACGACGCTTTGAGTCAAAATAATACCTCAAGAAAATTGTTTTTCAGTGAACAGTGCAAAACGACCGGGAAAAAATATTAAGATTGCTCGGTGAAATTCCCTGACTTTTCAGAGTTGGGAAATAATCTCTAACTTATCCAGGTTTTCCGTGTTTTTCCCAGGTTGGTCAGAATCCCCTGACTTTTCCAGGCTTGCCCTGACTTTCTAAAAGCTCGTCACCGTGGATGACAGCATTATCCGTACTACGAGTGAACCGAATACGACCATGGCCATGTCCATGAATGAAACTTTGACCATGGGGCATAGATGACCGGCCTATTGCCAACATCTCGCTTGAAAACCGGCGAGGAGCAACGGCGAGGCGTGAACGATCGACCATCCCGATTTCCAATTTCCACAATTGAAGCTATGGTAAAATATCGATTATCAAGGTGTTCGTTGCGAGCACCTTCGCATCGTTCGTTCGTTGCATCGATCCTTCTCCATAGGTTTAAATAACAGATACATCGATATATTACAGCTGGACGCCACTGGAGAGGAGGAGGGGGGCGGGGATTCATGGCTCATCGGCAAACTCGTCCAGAGATCGCTCAATTAGCAATGAGCCGACGGCGTCGAGCTTTGGAGCGAGAAATTGGCGCGACGATCCGAGTGTGAGCTTTCGCCGTTGGACGGACGCCCAACGACCGACGCGACGCGACGCCCGGTGCACTTGGCGCGTGCCCCGCTGCCCCCCCCCCTTCGGCGGGTGCCCATGACCCGGGGCCATCCCGACTGCGGCTCCCGGTAAAAGCGCGTCTTCGCGTTACGCCGTCTGTTACGCGGGCGCCGCCGGCGATGACCACCGTCCGGTCGGGTGTCACTAGCCGGCCGATGAGTCAGTCGGCTCAAGAATGACGTCAGTCGACTAAGTAGTGACGTCAGTCGACTAAAGTAGTGACGTCAGTCGACTAAAGTAGTGACGTCAGTCGAATAAAGTAGTGACGTCAGTCGACTAGATAGTGACGTCAGTCGACTAAAGTAGTGATGTCAGTCGACTAAAGTAGTGTCATCAGTCGACTAAAGTAGTGACGTCAGTCGACTAAAGTAGTGACGTCAGTCGACTAAAGAAGTGACGTCAGTCGACTAAAGTAGTGACGTCAGTCGACTAAAGTAGTGACGTCAGTCGACTAAAGTAGTGACGTCAGTCGACTAAAGTAGTGACGTCAGTCGACTATAGTAGTGACGTCAGTCGACTAAAGAAGTGACGGTAGTCGACTAAAGAAGTGACGGTAGTCGACTAAAGTAGTGACGTCAGTCGACTAAAGTAGTGACGTCAGTCGGCTTAATAGTGACGTCAGTCGACTAAGTAGTGACGTCAGTCGACTCGACAGTGCACTGAAAAAAAATTCTCGGCGTTTTTACCGAGGTCCGTTGGTACCGTTACCATCTCACTTTTTTCACCAATTATTGGTAATTTTACCAAGACAGACTGGTAAGCTTACCTATAAACCGGTATTTTTACTGTTTTATTCGGGTAAGATTACCACTTTTATTGGTAATCAATTCCCGGTAACTTTGCCATTTTATCTCGGTAATTCTACCACGGTCGATAAAAAATATTGGCGTTTTTACCGAGGTCCGGTAAAATTACCGAGAAAGTTCAATAATTTTACCGAGATTTCTCGATAAAATTAACAATTCCATGAATGGTAATTTTACCAAGAAAAAAATGGGATCAAATAGAACCCTGAATTCTTGGTAATTTTACCCTTTTCTTAGTAAATACACCGAGATTTTTTTTTCAGTGTGACATTAGCCGCGTCCCAAGAGACTGATTTGAGCGAACGCTCACTGGTCGCCCCAGGGATTCTTGCGAGTGCCGGACGGAGATTTTCAACGCATGGAATCGTTAGCCAAATAAAATATTTAAAAAAATAATGTAAAACATTAAAACTGATTTTCCTTAGGAAAATAACCAATACCGATATTTTCCAAAAAAATTTAAAAATTAAAATTTTTGAAAACTTTTTGAGTAATACGTCTGGGATTGCATACAGGGGTGACAAAATCCATAAACTGGATGAAATGTAGATAGGGAGTGATGAGAAGGAACACATTTTCCGTGATTTTTTTCCAAGATCAACTGATTAAAGAGGGTTTCTCGGTACGTAGAATGTTGAAACGATTACAATTGACGTAATGGCTCTGTAATGTATAGTATGTGGGGTGGCCAAGTAAAATTAAAAATCGTAAAAACATTGGGAACGTCTTCAAATTCTCTCGTGGGTGCACCAGTAAAATTAGTCACAGTGTTGGTCATAGAATGCACCATTAATGTGATAAATTTGAAACAGCAGAGTGAACTCTATTCTGTGTAATGTTCTCAGTCACCAGTCAAGCATCCTGTAGAAGCACAAATATTATTTTGAAACCTCCGAAAATTTGATTCCTTGTTTTCTTCTATTTCATTTCAAGTCATTAATTATTTACTTATTTTTATTTGTTTGTAAACCAGATCTTTCGTCGTTATTTTCAAGCGGCGAATATTAATCAGCAAGTCATTGCGTCAATCCTCAATCCGTCCGGTATTGAAGAGCCCGAATCAAGACAGGAAAAATTCCGTTTGAGCCCTTCAGCTTGCGTCAGTCTCCTGACTACCCTTCTTGCGACGAAGTACCTCTCGTTATTAAAGCACGTGTTATTAAAAGCGTTGTTCAGAATTTTTCGGAAAATTTTCCGTCAAGTTAAAAAATTCCGATGTTCCTTCAGCATCACGAATTCTCGCACTAGTTCGGTGAGAATCACAACTCGCACGTCACCATTAAACGCGAGATGATTTTGTACAGCCTGCTTATGCGCGTTTCCATGCTCAAAATGTCGTTTTTTGGACAACGGACAAAAATAGAGGTTCCTGGAATGTGTGTCCGTTTTACACGCGACGTATAAAGTTCTCTCGGTATTCGCAAAGCATTTCTCACTCAAAAATGCTCGCACCGACGTAGAAACTACGGATTTCGTTTTGAAAAATATTCTCACGACGACGTGAGGACAGGTTATCGGATAGAGTGCATAAATAAACATATTTGTCGTGTTAATAGGCTGGATCTTCCCCTGCCCGAGCGGAGTTTGTCTAGGCGTCAAAGCAAACCGGAATCCTTGTAAATTGAATTTCAGGCACCCCGGAACATCTCGGCGGCGGCGCGGCGGCGCGGTGTCTTTTCGCGGTTAGCCAGTAGAAAGTGGTTTTTTCAGTCGACATTTCGTGTGCTCTTTCGGAGACCGTTTCGAACCATTGTTTATGGTCCAAGGTGAGGATGTCTTTCCGGCCGGTAATTAATGAAATCGAAAACCTGTCTTGCCCTTTAATTACAAACTCTCGGCTTGTGCAACTTCTGAATCGACGTATTTATGCAAAATGGAACTGTGTTCGAATGAATTTAAGAAAAAAGACTAAAAGAACAAGCAAATCCTATTCACACGGAGAAAAAAACCTCGTGCGTGGGACCCGAAGTTTAGGTCATATGGATCTCTGAAATTTTCAGATAGAGCATCTGAACACTTTTGGTCTAGCTGACGAGGTTCGGATCACACATCCGAAACTTCAGTTTTTACATCTGAAGTACTTCAGATGTAAGAACCGAAGTTTTTCGGATAAGAAGACCGAAGTACTTCAGATTCAGATATAAGGACTGAAGTTTCAGATGTGTGATCCAAACCTCGGCAGCTGGACCTTAAGTGTTCAGATGCTCAATCTGAAAACTTCAGAGATCCATATGAACTAAACTTCGAGTCCCACGCACGAAGTTTTTTTCTCCGTGCACATAGTTCCTAATAATAAATTTCAAAAAGTAATAATCAGGTTATTTTCCTTTGAATTTCACGTGAAATTTCAAGGGCGATCGCAGCCCCTGCCCCTCCCTCCTAGATCCACCTAAGAAGATGCATCCCATAAAATATAATGACCTCAAAGACCGAAAAATCGCAGAGCTGAAGAAATTCAGAGTGGGCCCAAAATGGCCCTGATCGATAGCCCTCTTTTAAAGCATCTCTGAAAAATCGATGTTAGGTAAAATAATCGGGCGGTCCGTTGCCGTGGAGCGATGCTCGGTTGATTTCAATTCCGATTCTGAATGCGGCGACACTTTCACCGGTGGGCGGGGGGCGGGGCGGGCGGTCGATGATTTAACATGGACGGCGACTTATTAGCTTCCCGTTTCCGATTGCTCGTTGCATTCCCGATTCCTCGTTCCCCGTTCCTGATTCCTCGTTATTGTTCAGCCTGGTCTTCACCGCCGATTTGCCACGCTCGGCTGCCGCGCGTCATTTGTCGCACCGCGGGCGCCCCCCATTATTTTCCCTCGCTCAATGCAAATATTTGCATCTCTCGCCGTCCTGATGCCCGTTGCGTCGATTCTATGGCGTCGTCAGTCGCTTCGCCCACCGTTTTTCGCTGCAGGACGTTTTTCCAGCATCACCCAACTCAACTCCGAGGACTCAAATGCAGGGGATGTCGTTCTGAGAACGAATCCATAAAAATAATATGGAAAAAAAAACACATTGGATCTAGAGTCCAGACTCTTGAAAGCATTGACAAGAAAAAATACTCTTGATTCAATCGGATTTTTGTTTGAATCAAGACGAAATCCGCCTAAATTAAGAGGCTTGGTTCTTGATTTTAGCTAGATTCTGATTGAATCAAGAGTGCTTTTTCTTGTCGATGTTTTTAAGAGTCTGGACTCTAGATCAAATATGTTTTTTTCCAGTGTGGGCTGATTGTTGAAAGTGATAAACAAATTGATAGACAGAGAAAAGATAGGTAGTATGCAGCTATCCTACTGGTTGAGATGGGTGGTTCCTATAGACTAAGGGGGTAATTTATAGACTAACTCTAGGGTCCCTAATGGATTGCTGTCAGTTAGTCTATTACCCACCTCTTGTTCTTCATTGCAACCACCCGCTTCCACTAAAAGGATCCCTCCATATACCTTGTCTTCTTTGTCTATAGCTCTGTCTATCAATTTCAACAATCAGCCCGAAGACCTTCCGTACGCGATCATCGTGATTCCTCAATCATTTTCCAGGACACAGACCCGAAGAAAAGTTCCATTTCATGCCGGGGACGTTCCGATTTTCCTGAGACGGTCAGAATATGTGAGCAGATTTCATGTGAGATACGGCGACACAAAATTTCACATGAAATAAAACCACCGGGGCGCGCAGTGGAAAAAAAAAAAAAACACATTGGATCCGGAGTCCAGACTCATAAAAACATCGACAAGAAAAAGTACTCTTGATTCAATCAGAATCTAGCTTATATCAAGAACCAAGCCTCTTAATTTAAGTCAAATGCGTGCTTCATAAACGATGGTTCGTAACAATTGTAATAATAAATCATTCCGGATAAGTTATAGGTTAGCTGCCCTCTCGGGCCCTAAGAGCTCAAAGACCTACACTGGAAAAAAAACACATTGGATCTAGAGCCCAGACTCATAAAAACATCGACAAGAAAAAGTACTCTTGATTCAATCAGAATCTAGCTTTAAATCAAGAACCAAGCCTCTTAAAAGCGAATATCGTTTTGATTCAAGCAAAAATCCGATTGAATCAAGAGTATTTTTTTCTTGTAAATGTTTTCAAGAGCCTGGACTCTATATCCAATGTGTTTGGTTTTCCAGTGCGGACTTGATACCACGGCTGCGTAGCGATGATGAACCCCTCTCGTTTAGATGACGGTCCAGGTCCGGGCTGGGTGCGGTTGAGCTTTGGTCGAGCTTAAATGCCGCCGCCGCGGCGCGAGCTTTCTCCCACGGCGGCGCGTCGCGATGATGCACCACGCACAAGTCTAGGCGGAGCGCTCACAAGTTGCGTCTCGGAGATTGACATTTGGAAGTGGACCCCGTGCTGGGCAGAGCGGAGACCGGAGCTGCGCCGATGCGGATCAACCGCTAACCAGGAAACTATCCGAGTATCCGACGCCCAGCTAATCCCGTTCCTCATTTCTTCCCATTTCCAGCCGGCCGAGGGAATCAGTTTGGGTGATAGCGCTAGGCTGGGTGGTGGAGCTAGGCTTGGAACAGGTCTGCCGTCCTAAAGAAGAACGCCGTATGAGCTATCAGACGTTGCCAAATTGCCTTCAATAAATACCGAATATGCAGGGAAAACTGTGAAAATTTGTTTTCCAACATTTTCGGACAATTTCGTAAGCAATTTAATCTAAAATATCTGAAAATCGCAAAGTAAAATGTGCACGAATGTCGTCAAAAATAAATGTTTTATCAAGGAAAATTTGGCAACTCTCGAAGGTTCATACGGCGTTCTTCCTTGCCACGGCAGAGGTAGGTGAAGAGCCTGAGGAGACTTCATCGGATCATTGAAAGATCTTTGAAAACTTGAGCAATACGATTTGGTTCTGTATCTTGGTTATCATTGTGATACCAGATACCGGAACGTAGAATAGTGCTGCATCCACACTATTTTGAAAATCAGTCAGACGTACCAAATATTAGAAATATAAAATTTTATGTTTAAAAAAATGTTATTTTTAAATAAAATCCACACTCTTTTGACGTGCTCACGGTTTTATCTCTGTGCGATCTCATCCCTGAGGAGTCTGTTCACTTATCTGTGCCTCTAATGTGCAACAGACCTATTCTGCCGTGCTAAGGAAGAACGTTAGAACGCCATATCAAGTCTAATTCAAACGTTGCCCTTATTTCCTTTGATAAAAAGCGAATTTAGAAGGCAAAGTGGGAATATTTTTTCGACGATTTTGGTCGCAACTAAATCTAAAATTTCTGAAAATTTTAGGGGAAAATCTGCATAACTTTCCTCAAAAATAGATGTTTTATCCGAGGAACTTGGTCAACTTTCGCGCGTTAACACGGCGATCTTCTTCAGGACGGCAACATCCTCCTTGTAAACACAACTCTAATTGGACCGCGTTAAACAGAAAGGAACCAAGCCACATCAGCTATTGCCAAATTTAATTAGGCGATTTAATTTTTTACATGAAAACGGTTGTGCGGATTTTCGTGCAAATTTCAGTGAAAATTCTCCACGGTACGAAGCAAATTCCTTAAAATTTTCACGGAAATCCGAAAAAACGTTCTCTCGTGAATAATTTAATTGCCCAGTTAAACTTGGCAATAGCTGATGTGACTTGGTTCCTATCTGTTAAACTCGGTCCAATTCGAATGATGGGTGCAATGGGGCACGTACCTGATGTCGGATATTTTGGGGTAGGCGCAGATTCGGAGGGTTTTGGAGTTGGATCCGACGGCGTAGACGTTTCCTCGGGGGTGGAACTCGGCGCACCTGACCGCCTGCACGTCCTCCAGCGACGTGATCGCCATGAACCGAGCGCGGCCCGCTCCATTCCCTTGGCCTCCGTCTAGATCAGTCCGCCCCAACGGCTGAAACATCACAAAGAACAATAAATTAGGAACATCCAACTTTGTCGCCACACAGCAAAGCAAAAAGAAAACGAAATTGCAAGAGAGACAGTTGGATTGCATTTTGCATAAAGGAACCACTAGCATTGCAATGATGCTAAGATTGTGCAACTTTATCTTTTGCAATAAAATTGCGGAAATCGTGAAAAACTATGAAATTTAGATGGTAATTTTTGTCTTAAATTTACAGTTTTTAGCGAGTAAAATAGAAACTATGAATGGACGATCGGGTTTTTCCTCCAAGACGAAAGAAGTTGCCCAATCTTAGCAACATTGCAATGCTAGTGGTTCCTTTTTGCAAAATGTAATCCAGTTTTCAACGAGACTCATTTGGATTTCATTTTGCAAAAAGGAACCACTAGCATTGCAATGTTGCTAAGATTGTGCAACTTCTTTTGTCTTGGAGGAAAACCCCGATTATCCATTAATAGTTTCTATTTTACTTGCTAAAAACTGTAAATTTAAGACAAAAATTACCATCTAAATTTCATAGTTTTCCACGATTTCCGCGATTTTATTGCAAAAGATGAAGTTGCACAATCTTAGCATCGTTGCAATGCTAGTGGTTCCTTTTTGAAAAATGCAATCCATTTCATACTCGTTTTTGTGGAGGAAAGTAGTATAGAAATGAGGATATGCCAACACTTGACCTTTGACATTTAAGGCGTCACCAGAGGGAATCGGTGTGACATCACTAGCGACTGGTTAATTGTTGCGGGTTGCCTACCTATCGTTACCAGTGTTGTAAAATTGTGCAGAAAAATGGCGATTATTACCAGTGTTGTAAAATTGTGCAGAAAAATCGGAATTAATTTACGGTGAGGGGTGGGGTATGGTGCATGATTTTACAACCATGATGTGTCGTCACTAGCGACTGTTGCCTACCTATCGTTACCAGTGTTGTAAAATTGTGCAGGAAAATCCGAATTATTCCGCGATAATCTGGCAACAATGTTATCATGTTACGAGGTGTTGTAAAATTGTGCGGAAAAATCTGAATTTTTTTAGGATGAGGGCTGGGGTATGGTGCATGATTTTCCAACCACGGTGTGACGTCACTAGCGACTGGTTAATTGTTGCGGGTTGCCTACCTATCGTTACCAGTGTTGTAAAATTGTGCAGAAAAATCGGAATTAATTTACGGCGAGGGCTGGGGTAAAGTATATGCTTTTACAACCATGGTGTGACGACACTAGCGTAGACTGTATCGTTACCAGTGTTGTAAAATCGTGCAGAAAAATCGGATTTAACCGGGGAGGGGCGTGGGTCACTTGAGAGTTGACTGGTTAATTGATACGGCTTGCTTGCCTGTTAGGGACGACGGGTAAGTTTATTCGTTACCAGTGTTGTAAAATTGTGCAGAAAAATCGGGGGTGATGGATAGGAACAATTAGCTTTTCTTAACCACAACCGATTAATCCCTGCGGTTTGCCTACCCAACCGGGCGAAACGTGATAAGTTTACCTCCCAAAACCTTAAAACTTGCCCCGCAAATATTAAAAAAAAAAAAAAAAGGAGGAAAAAACGAGAAACAAGGAGTAATAATAATTATATTATCAGTGTTTATTGATTCGAACGATTCACAATTTTTACATTCTAAACAAAAGATTTCTACAAACTAAGGTGTTACATTCATTCGTTCATTTTCTTTGAAACTACAATATTCTTTTTATATTACCCGACAGAGTCTGATAAGCGTAAACAGATTTATGGATTAAAATTGCGTAAACAGTTGTCCCAGCCGGGAAATTTTTGAGCGACTCTACCTCGATTTGAATGTCCAACGGTCCAGGCTTGATGATATCCTCGTAAATGCATTTCATGATGAACATGGGATTTTGCGATTTGAATTGAGTCATGGTCAGTGCCGGTTCGCATAATTTTTCCCCGTTCGAAAAATCTGTGATGAAATTCAAATAGTTTTGATAGAAACTCAAATACTTTTCCTTTTCGAAATTCTCGTTGAGAGCCTCGTACGGGAGGCAAACGCTGTTCAGATACACTTTAAAAGAGCGCAAATTGACGTGATCGAATTTGCTAGCATCGCTTTCCTCGCTATCCGAACGATTCGTTTGAAATACCAGAATTATATACGACGGAGCTTCCACGTTGGTCGTCGTCATCAATTTCCACGTGTCTTTATCGCTCGTCGGCAGTTGCGGGTAGATGAAAGTCTCGAAACTCGTGATCGGGAGCAATAAACTAACATTGTTCTTGACCTTGTCGAGAAGCGTTTTTTCTGTTGCCAGATTGAATTTAACTTGAGGCATGATCCATTGAACTTTTTGCAGAGAGATGGAAATCGAGCCCTTGTCCTTGCAGCCCGGTTTGATCAGGTAGCAATTTTTATCGGTCCTCGATCGGATCAAAATGAGTTCTTGCCGAAGACGGACCAGCGGTGTTTTCACATCGGGATTGAAGCCTAGAACCATGCTGAGCGGTATCATCCCGTAAAAAGTATTGTCCGAACCGCATCTGATTGGCGTTCCCCATCCGGCGATTTGGAGAGCGTTCAGCTCTTGAGGACTGCTCGTCAACAGGGTTTTACACGTTGACGTAACACCGACCGAACGGGCTCGATCCACTTCCTCACCGTTGATTTCGTATTTGATTTGCTCGAACAGGTACAAAAGAGCGTTATTAGTCATTTCATATTGGAAATCGGCCGCCGTGGACCCTGTCTTAAGCGTGACGTCGATCGTTCCTTCGACGTAAATTTTTGAATCGCCCGGCACGGTGTAGAGATCCTGGCTGTTGATGGGTAGACGAATTTCATCGTTATTCTTGAACGTTGCGTTGTACGGGTTATAGGTATGGTATTGATAGTAAACCACGTTTTTTAGCGACGGGTCCAGTGTGAACGCCTCCATTTCGATATCTGATATTCTTCTTCTTCTTCTTCTCCTCGTTGTCGAGTACAACGTAGCCGAATTGTGCGAGCAACCGTTTATTGTATTCGGTGAGCTGTTTCGGCTCCAAACTCGTCACGCGAACTGGTGCGAATCCCGGTGCGACTCGTTTATTTATAAATTTAAATTTACCCATGATTCTTCTTCTTCTTCTCTCTGATGTGAAGACGTAGCGTCACCTCTTCTCCTCCGAAATTCACCGGGCGTCCGTCTTGATCCACGAGATCGATACGCAAGTGATCGATGGAGCCTACGTTGATCGGACTGTAAATGATCGTTTGCGGTGAGAGCGACATTTTATATCCGGGCGCTACGTTGAGGCTAAAGGCGAAAATCGTATGAGCCACCTCACCGTTCACGTAACTCCCGCTGGAAAGATTACATTCCACACGGATCAAGTTGATCGGTACTATGTCCACCGGTCTATCCGCATCGTGCCATTCGTTGGCCACCAGCAAACGATTCGAAAATCCCAATAGCGGACCGATCGACTCTTCGACATCGAAACTGATACCGTACGCGCACTTGATTTTCGATCTGAGAGTATTATTGTTCGCTTTCAATTGGAATCCCGCTTCGGTACCCAATTTTTCCTGAAGGAATTTCTCGATAGATTCCAACTCGTAGGCACCGGGCGGTATCGCGAGCTTAACCGCTTTAGTCACGGAGACGCCTCCACCCTCGTTCTTCCATTTTACGAAAATGAGTTTATTGTTCGCTTCGGTTACGTTGGGAATGGAATTGAAGAACACCAGGTCGACCAATCCGATCTCGTACGATGATGATGATGATGATGACGATCGATTCGATCCGTTACCGGCACCGAGACTTAAAGGTGGGGAAAATCTATTTTCGAGAACACTGCTCCGGCCAGACAGAATGAAAGTTATACCAGACATTTTTACTCAGATTATTTAATTGATGCTGTTGCTTCGCACAAGAAAAGTCAAGCATAAATGACCGCAATTAACTGAGTTTGGTTTTTGCTCACGCTCGAAATTATACTCTATAACGTCGTCGGAGCCATCCGCATCTAGATAATGTTCGAGTTCCACGGGAGGGGGTAGGTCACCGAAACTGTCGTAGTACAGAGTTCTTCGACCTTTCTTGCAGTAAGCGACCCAATGGGATCCGGGACCTCGACTCGAATCCAAATTGATTATCGCACACTCGTTTCGACGCGGTCGAATCAGCGACTGTAAAAGTTCATCGCGCATGAATACACCGCGAAAATGAGGAATTTTCAAACGCTCGATCGCTCGCGATAAATCTCGATCCGAGAGGGGTCGATACGGTAGCTCCTTGATTAGTTTAAACGAGCAGCCATTGATGGCGGTTTCAGGTAAAGACCGTAACCTTGCTTGTACGGAGCCAGGTAGAGACCCTCACCGATCCGTGTCCTTCGATGACGAGATTTCCGTCCGGCCATGTGAATTCCGATTTTACCCATGGCTTGATTCGACGACTCGGGCGATAACCCGATGCGAGATGTTAGGATTTTCATCAGAGCACCACCCGTAGCCGGAACGGGTATGATACGGGGCGAGGGAGGCGTTGCCTTCTTCTTCTTCTTCTTCTCTACTTTAGCTGGATCTTGTTTCCTCGATGCGGGGTGAGCACGATCAGGAAGAAATCCATCCGCTTGCTTATAGACACCCGACTTGACACTACTCTTCTTCTTCTTCTCCTTCTTCTCAACACCATCGTTACCACATTCTCCACAGCCCATACCTAGTTTGGCTTTGAGTTTCATACTGTTCGTGACGAGCCAAGCTGCCGCTTTCTCGCCGAGCGAAGAATCACTCGCCTTGACGCGTTCCCAAGCTTTATCGGCCAACACTAGATCTGCTTTGTTCCTCTCTTTCGTGTCCGAAGTCTTACTGTACTCAATATCATGGGAACGGCAAGCTTCGTCCAGTCCGTTGATTGGCTTGTCTCCGCGTGCCAATCTCTCTTCTAGTTTCGTAGATGGACCGCAATAATTGTAAAACGGAAGATGTTTCTCACCCGGGATCAGATCGATCAGATCGTTGAGCAACCCCGCACCCTTACACTTGCGCTTCATTACTGAACGGTAAACACTCTACGAGTGGAAATTTATACTCAATTCACAGTATCGTGACCGAGACTGTCACTCATCATCATCATCATCATTATGGAACGAGTTGCTTCTCATACGTTTGTACACTGCTCTAAGAATGAGCTTGAGCAAATACTTGTTTATGAAACGAACCACCACCTTGCCGAGTCGCTTCACACACTCGACCCTCTCTTTTCTTTTCGAATCTTCATCACCACCACCACCACCATCGAAACCGTCAATAGTGGAAACAATTCCATCGAGGAAATCGAGTCGATGATCCATTCTCAAGGAGAAAACATATGATTGTTTCTAAAGCCCCCTCTCCCTCCCACTCTTTATACTCGTGCGAATGGCGATGATGATGATGATGATGATGATGATGATGATGATGTTGGGTTTGACCCCCTCCCCTCCCCTCCCTTCGAGAAAAAATGGTGACGCTGAGGAAAGAAATTAAAATCCGAAATTTATGTACAAGTTTTATTGTTTTATTATTTTTTTTTTTGTTAAAGGATACAGAGAGAGAGAGAAATTATATACACACAAAGCGTTTAAAGATTACATACTACTCCAGTCCGGAGAATGATTATAAAATCTATTCAAATGTTTCAATTGAAACACTATACAATTGTAAAGATCGCAGATACAAGATGTCTTCGGCCCGCCTTTGCACAAGTCCTTGAAATGACGTTGATCGGGGGCTTTCTCCTCGTCGCACAATCGCATGACGAGCTGAATGTCACTGTTCAGGAGATGAGAGTCGTACTCGGAGATTTTATGACGATTAACGTTCATGAAATGGACCGCTTTCGAAACCAACATTTGAATTTCACTGTCCTTCACTGCCGGCATGGCCATTATAGCATAGAAATCCCGTACTCCTTCCGCAGTAATTCGAATTTGTGGTCGATGATTGCACATGTGTTGCACGCGCAAGTATCCGGAATGTCCACCGCCGCCGCCGCGAATGGTTCGAGCGCTCCCGGGCAATTGATGTAGTGATCCCTCGCGATGGGAATAGAGGTTAAAAGGTTTAATTTATCGATCCACAGGTCGATACGCACTAGATCACTCCGTGACAGCACTGCGAGACACTCTTTTCGAAAATTTATCAGAGTAAGCAGCAGTTGAGTATCGAAACGATCCGGACTGTTGCTCCTGCTGATGCAACTGTTCGACTCAAACATCATCATCTTGACGAATGAGCAGCTGCGCTCCCCTCCACATTCTTTTCATCGATCCACGAGTTGAATTTCGAATCGAACCCCCACCACTTTACATAACACCTGCCCTTGCTCCGACGAATCACTTTCTCGATGAGATACACGTCTTCGTAGCGGGTTTTTTGCAATTCTTCCTTGTAGAAGGCTCCTCGTATTGGCTGCTTTTCCATATCTTCTAGAATGTACGTCACCGGATCGGTTCCTTGAACCTTGACGATGATAAACTGCTCGTTCGACCAATTCGGTGTGTAACCTTTCTCGAACAAGGCTTTCTGCTTGCTAATCCGAACCCGGTCGCCGACCTTGAATTTGGATTCGGGCGGTGGAGCACCCGGCACTGTCGCGTAAATCGATCTACCTCGAAGCTTACGCAATATTTCCTTCTCGTTGCTGGGGCCAGCTTCGATAGGCTTCATCCCGATCGAGCGATGGTGGCTTCGATTATATTCGCCGACTAATTGTTGAATGTTTTTGATCCATTCGTAGCTACCCTGGAGCGAGAAGCGTTTCCACATTTTAGTCTTCAGGGTGCGATTGAATCGCTCCACGATGGCCGCCTTGATTTTCGTAAACACCGAGTAGAGATGGATATTGTGCTTTTTCATGAGAGCCATGAAATTCTTGTTGTAAAATTCCGAGCCGTTGTCAACTTGGAACAGTCTCGGTGGACTCGTCGTCTTCAGTACGGTTTCCATCGCTCGCGTGATATCCTCGGCCGACTTTGACTTGACGGGTTGAGCCCAAGCGAATTTCGAACAGCAATCGATCACGGTGAGCAAGTATTTGTATCCTCGATTGACCCCGGCGTAGGGTATCATTTCCACGAGATCGCCTTGCCACAGATCCCCGATTCCTTTCACGATAACGCTCCGACGCGGGAAATTCCGTCGAGCCGGCTTGTGTACTTCCTCGACGAGACCCTCCTTGATGCTGCTGCTGCCCGCGGGAGGAGGAGTCGACTCTGCCAGCTTCATATTGGTAATGACGAGTAGAAAATACTACATTTTCAATTCGCTAAACGGCACAGCCTCGACGATTACGGCTCTGCAAATCGGGCAAGTTGGAATATTCCGCGAGTCTTGGCAACGTTTGCACACGTAGAAATGTCCGCACGAAATATAAACGTAGAACTTTTTATTATCGAGACAAATGCAACAGGTATCGTCATTTTCTTCGGTGAAAATTTTCACATATTCTCGAGGAGCGATATTTTCGCCGATCAACGCTATATTTTTCTTCGCGATGAAATAGAAATCTTTGTTCAGATTTTTGACGATCCTCACATCTTTCGCGGGAACTCGATAAATTTGATTTTCCACCCGTAACGCTCGCGGAAACTGGCAGTTTAAGTTTTGAAAATAATTATTGGAAATTACGCGCACACGAAGTCTATTTTGAACTTTTTGACACTGCAAATACACAAATTCTTCTTCTTCTGGCATCATTTCTCTCAAGTCGTTGCTGACGTCGTCGTCGTCGTCGTCGTCGTCGTCGGTAGAACAATCAGGGTTGGTTTGCTACCTGGAGCAGTGTCCGACCCGAATGTGGCCCCTGTCTTTGTCAGAATTTGAAACATTTGTCGAATATTAGTCAACTCCTTCTCGAGGTATGAATATTTTTCCTCGAGTTTCTCTTCGAACCAAGCACGTGGAATAGCGTCGCGACTATCGATCGGGTCGGAGAGATTACTTATTCTCTTCGAACCTGCATCGTAATGTTCACCTTGAAGAGAGTCTAGACTCAGCGCTCTGGCCGATATGAGATTGTTCGCAATCTGACGAACGAGAGCATTCCATCGATCCGACGATGCCGGGATGTTTGCGTGTCCGAACTTGTCCACCGACATTCTTGCAACTCACGATCGAAATGTTTCAACGCCGTCTCCTACGTTTATTCTCTCTCTCCCCCACTTCTGCGCCTCGTTTCCTCGAATCGAGAGCGGGGGTTTGAGAACTGTCGCTTCGAGCAGTTTCTACAATCAAATTTTTCAAGGTTTCGTCGAGTTTATTCACCGTCTCTTTTAACTTTAGATTGTTTATTTCCATCGTACCCGATGTCGTCGTCGTCGTCGTCGTCGTCAGCATCGGCAGGAGAGTGAACGAGGACTGAATCGTTTTTTTCTTCACCCTTCGGTGATGCTGGTGTATCGCTCGATGTAACAGGTTCAATGACTCCTTCTTCTTCCGACGGGGTTTTCGAATCGTTAATCAGCGATGGAGTGGTTGACGATGATTCTTCAACAATTTCCCCGGGTTCTACCTCACCCGTCGGTGATGCTGGTGTATCGCTCGATGCGAGAGGTTCAATGACACCTCCTCCTCCTCTTCCTCCTCCTCCTTCTTCTTCTTCCGATGGGGTTTTCGAATCGTTAATCAGCGAAGATGATGAGCCTGTTTTCACTGACGTCAATTCTTCTACTTTACGTTCCACATCGACGAGTCTAGGCTGATCGTCTTCGAGTGTCTGGAGTCGAGTGTTCATTTTGCTCTCCAACTCTACGAGTTGTTTCGGCTGCTCCATTTCGAGGGAATAAATACGATCACTTTGTCCGAGGATGAGCTCATCGAGAACTTTGTAACCATCCCGGAGTGAAAATATCTTCCCCTCAAGGTCTCGGATCTTGTTCGCATGCTGGCTCAGGTACTCGCTCTGTCGATGGTGGACCCCTTCCAAATACTCCGTTTTCGAGAGGACAACGTTGATCCCTTTGTATTTATCGAGTGTCTGCTTCAATTCCTCGAGATTCGTGTGCGTCTCCAGCACTGAGGTCAGTTTCTTCTCGCTCGCTTCGATTCTTGCCGGTATGGTTTGATCGTAGGCAACGAGCTTGGTTTTTATTTCCTCGAGTTGCTCCCTGCTGGTTTCCTCACATCGAGTCAGCTTTTGCTCGTGCTCGTCGACTCTGCTCGGTAGAAGCTCCAACGATCCCAATTGTTTTCGAATGTCCTCGATTTGCGGGGTGAGCGGGGCGAGGAGAGAGCTCAATTTTCTCTCGCTTTCCTCAAACCTCTCGGGTAAATTTTCCATCGGAATCACTCTGGCTTCTAGTTCCTCGAGTTTCGAGCGGAAAAAATCGAGCCCGGTCGATGTTTGCGTTTCGAGAGAGGAGACTCGAGCGGTCAAATGATCTAGAACGTCCTGGATGGTTTTTATCGATGTAGTTTCGACCTCGTTGATTCTCGATTTCAACATTTCAATTTTATTCTTTTGATGTTCGAATCTGTCATCATGCACACGAAACTGCGAATCGAATTTACCTATTTCGAATTTATTCTCTCTCACACGATCGGAGAGATCTGTGATGAGGACATGGAACATAGATTGCTCAGTACTCAGCTTGGCGTCTACTTCATTCAATTCGTTTCTTGTTATCAGCTGCGAGAGAGGGTCAGATATCGCAGGCATTGACGGGTCCTCATTTTTCACCTTCTGTTTACCCCTGTTTCGAGCATTATTGATCCCGGTCAGATCGATGAGTTCGGGACTTTGCTGCTGCTGCTGGTGCTGCTGCTGCTGCTGCTGCTGCTGCTGCTGCTGCTGCTGAGGTGTTTTTGGAAGGTTGAGTTTTCCAAAGATTGGATCTTTTTCCACCACGTCCAAGGAGACCCATTCGATTGAGCTCATGATGATGATGACAAGCACTTAAAACGGAGGGAGTAACAGCACTAGAGAATATAACCACTCTCGCGAAGCTCTTCCTCGATACTGAGTATCTCTCGTTCGAGTCCGCTATGACCGGCTGCGCGGGAAGCAATCAACAAAGACAATCGCTCGACTAATTCGTTCGGATCGTCCCAGTAGACGTAGTCTCGATCACGCTTCAGAGGCACGAAAACGCCTCTACCGGTTTTCTTCTTCTTCTTCTTCTTCTTCTTATTCCTCGGAGTTGACGGCGAGTTTCCTTCACTGTCGTCGCCGCCGGGCAGCGATGTTAACACTTTCTTCACAAGTTTATATTTACTCGAACTATTGCTTCGAATCGCTCCGTCTGATGCGTAGGATACTCTATGAGCGTTTGTGAGTAAAAGTATCCTTTTATATTGTTCCAGATCGGCGGTGGTGTAATCTACCGGCTTTTTCTTGAAAATGAGCTCCAACAATCCCGAAGTATAGGGAAATCGCGCGTTATTAATCATAAATGTGTCATCGTCTCGCTGGAAATCGATTACCTCACCACCGATTTTATATTTATTCTGATCCGGGTCGTATCTTACCCCGTACATGTGATCGAAATCGCCTCCATGTTTCAACATTCCGTAGATGTAGGGGGTCACTCGACTCGAAAATTGCTCCTTGGCCACATATTCTTCGAGAGTAATTTCTCGATCTTCTTCTTCTTCTTCTTCTTCTTCTTCCTCTAAGCGATCATCATCATTAGATTCCCTTTCCTCCTCCTCCTCCTCCTCCTCCTCCTCCTCCTCCTCCTCCTCCTCCTTCTCTTCCTCCTGCTTTTCTTCCAGATACTCTTGTTTAGGTTGTTGTTGTTGTTGTTGTTGTTGTTGTTGTTGTTGTTGATGATGGTTGAGTAACGCTTTCAACGGTTGCGAGATAGGCTTGAATCGTTTTTCGAGTTGAATCTCGGTTTCGGCTTCACCGCGTCGCAAAGCGGCGAATTTCCTCTTCACAATTTCACGAGCATCGGCTACTTCGCTCATAAGCTCCATCTTCTCGAATGATGATGAGCCGAGGGAAATTTACGGTTTTATATACACATCGAAACCTTTCCTATATCTTCCCGTCTCCAATTCGCTGTCCTTGTCAACGACTAGAAATCCATACTTATTTTCCCAGCATAGGGAACACATTGTCTTGAACGTATTGAAACTCATGTCTGTTGTTATATGATCATCGTAAACATGACGTAAATTGGTATCGTCTTGCTTAAAAATTACCAAAAGATTCGAATTGTCTCTAATCAACTGCTTCGGTATACGACTGTAAGTCTGTCCCAGATAGAAACAATCGACGCCACTGTGTCGTCCCATACTGAAATATTCTCGCATTACATCATGCTTATCGCAAGCTACATCGTCAAAAATGAAAATGGAATTCTTCTTCGCATCGCGAGGTTTCACAATTTCAACATTTTCCCCAAAAACATGATACCCGAGATCGGGTATCTGATCGAAAATAAGACGAAGCTGCTCATATTTTGGTTGGAACGGGGTTTTCGAATAGAGATAAACGTTTTCAAATTTTAACCCGTTCTTTTCGAGGAGCAGACACAATACAACATTGGTTTTCCCACAATTGGAAGGACCACAAACTATGCATCTGATCGTATCAGGAAGCAAATCACTGTGACGTGGTATTCGTTTCGCCTTAACATCGGGGTCTTTGTTTTCGATTTTAAGACGTTTAGGTTGTTGGAAAAATTTCATTTTAACACTCGAAACAAACTAACACCGTTAAAAGGAATGCTTTCATATTTATATCATGGTCCAACGCTCCCCCGAAATAACCCCGATTTTTACAACACTGGTAACGAATAAACTTACCCGTCGCCCGTGACAGGCATGCCGGATCAATTAACCAGTCAACTCTCAAGTGACCCAGACCCCTCCCCGGTTAAATCAGATTTTTCTGCACGATTTTACAACACTGGTAACGATACAGTCTACGCTAGTGTCGTCACACCATGGTTGTAAAAGCATATACTTTACCCCAGCCCTCGCCGTAAATTAATTCCGATTTTTCTGCACAATTTTACAACACTGGTAACGATAGGTAGGCAACCCGCAACAATTAACCAGTCGCTAGTGACGTCACACCGTGGTTGGAAAATCATGCACCATACCCCAGCCCTCATCCTAAAAAAATTCAGATTTTTCCGCACAATTTTACAACACCTCGTAACATGATAACATTGTTGCCAGATTATCGCGGAATAATTCGGATTTTCCTGCACAATTTTACAACACTGGTAACGATAGGTAGGCAACAGTCGCTAGTGACGACACATCATGGTTGTAAAATCATGCACCATACCCCACCCCTCACCGTAAATTAATTCCGATTTTTCTGCACAATTTTACAACACTGGTAATAATCGCCATTTTTCTGCACAATTTTACAACACTGGTAACGATAGGTAGGCAACCCGCAACAATTAACCAGTCGCTAGTGATGTCACACCGATTCCCTCTGGTGTCGCCTTAAATGTCAAAGGTCAAGTGTTGGCATATCCTCATTTCTATACTACTGAGGAACGCTCATTTGTGAACATTCTTGGCCATCGTGGTTTGCCATCGGAATCAGAAGATTGGCAGTAGACTCTAGAGACAAGAGATCCCTTTGGAACATGGTGTCTAGTTTTCATGGCATGATTCTTTCCTGATTTTCCCTGATTATCAGGAGCGCATTCCCTGATGAGAAACCGAAGTTTTCTCCTACTTTCCCGGGATTGTCTAGGGGAAAAGAGTATAATTTTCCAGACTTTCAGATATGAAAATCGATTTTAATTAATTTTACGGCCATTTCTTTGGCGCACATTCAAACTTATGATTAGAAAAATGTTCCTGATATTGATATTATCTGGTAAATGAAAGAGATTCCCGGTTTCTGGAACAGATTCCCTGATTTTTCCCTGATTTTCCCGGTAAATTTTCATTCCCTGATGAATCCCGGTTGTTAAAAAAAACTAGACACCATGCTTTAGAAACAACGCATGTGCCATAAGTTTTCATCTGCAGATAAGTGCTTTTACAAATGAATTAGAATTCGTATCTTATCATTGCAAAACTAAATAATTGTTAGCCCAGTTGCACCTCTGACGAAAGAGCGTGACTGAATTTTAAGATGAGATCACTGCACGTTTAAGTAAATGCTTTCCCGGGCCCACGTGGGAATAAGGATACTCCACGGCACGTTCAAGGAGCTACGAGATAATCGAAATGAGCCTCGGAGGTATACTGCTGTGCTAAGGAAGAGCGCCGTATGAACATTCGAGAGTTGCCAAATTTCCTTCAATAAATTATTTATTTTTGAAGAGAGTAGGGAATATTTTTCCTTGAAATTTCCAAGAGCTTTAGTTGAAATTGCGAACGACATTATCTGAAAAATTGGAAGAAAAATATTCATAAGTTTACCAGGTAATTCGTGTTTCATCAATCGAAATGTGGCAACGTCTGATGGTTCATACGGCGTTTTTCATTAGCGCGGCAGTGTATCCGAACGACGCGACACGAATGCAGGACTAAAGCCGGCTCCAGACTACGCGGCATTCGCCGAATATTACTCGCCGAATACCGAATATTTGGCAAGTCCCGCGTAGTCTGGATGGAACATTCGCGTCGACTTGGCTCGTGTTGACACGAGGCGAGTCACTCGGCTCGGTATTCGCCCCAACCCGCTAAAAGTCGGTTTTTGTGACACGAGTCAAAGGGATCGCGAGCGCGAAGCCGAGCGTCCATCGCGACATCGGGGCAACATCGGGGTGCCATCCAGACTACTCGTCCTCACTCGGCGAATGTTCGCTATAGTTTTGTAGGAAGGGGGCGAAGGGGTGCAGCGTTTTCCAGTATTTTTTCTTCACTTGGCGAACATTCGTTATTTGCCAAATGACGAGCCAAGTACGACTTTCACGAGTAGTGTGGCGCTGTACACTCGTGGAAATGCTCGAATCTGCCCGTCGCTTCTCGAACCCCGAATATTCGTGACTCGGCTCGGCACTCGGCGAATGCCGCGTAGTCTGGAGCCGGCTTAACGCGAGTCGGCTCGAATCGAGCTCATTCCACGAGCCGCAATTCACCTCTCGATCAGATTTTATCAGTTTTTCATTTTATTTCCTTTGATTTTTTTTTATCGAGTGGCTGGTTTAGCAGGCTATAATTTCCGGCTCGGATTTCAGCAGCACCGCGCCGCGCTGCGGGTTGCCCTAATTTACCACGCTATAAAGTTCTGCACTTACGCCTCCGTTTCGTAATCCAATCCGGTGTTGCGACCGTAGCTCCTTACGTCCTTACGTTCCGCTCCGATCCGCCCTTTCACCTGCGCATGTCCGACATGCATACGGAGAAAAAAAGTCCTGTCAAATGAGCCGCAAGCGCGGTGTTCTATATCGGCCGCAATATTCGGTTCATATGACCGTATTCGAGGGCCGAGGAACCCAGTGGCGTGGCGTGAAATGCGATGTATCGATTGTTATGCCATTTAAACCTATGGTAAAGAATCGATTATTAAGGTGTTCGCTGCGAACACCCTGTTTGTCGATCCTTTTCCATTGGTTTAAATGGCACAACAATCGATATATCGCAAAGCACGCCACGCCACTGGAGGAACCGTATCCTCGGCTCGTGCACCCGAGCTTTTGAACCAAACCGTATAAACCGAGAATATCAAATATGGTACCTAGAACCGAGAATATGGTTCTTGGAATCGAGAGTGCGGATATGTGAACCGAATAGTAAGTCCGATAGAATCTGGATGAAAAAGCTTCTTGGTGGTCCTTCAATGTGACGCCAGGCCCTTTTTTAAAATTTGTTGACCCCCTTTTTCTCCATGCCACACTGGAAAAAAAAACACATTGGATCTAGAGTCCACACTCTTGAGCACATTGACAAGAAAAAATACTCTTGATTCAATCGGATTTTTGCTTGAATCAAAACGAAATCCGCTTAAATTAAGAGGCTTGGTTCTTGATTTAAGGTAGATTCTGATTGAATCCAGAGTACTTTTTCTTGTCGATGTTTTTAAGAGTCTGGACTCTAGATCCAAAGTGGTTTTTTTTCCAGTATGATGCCACATCCTCCATTCTTTTCCCGCAATCCTTTAGAAAGGCTTGTCACCCCTTCGAATCCCGTCTCCCGCAGTACCTGACACCAATAATTGGATTGCATTTTGCAAAAAGGAACCACTAGCATTGCAATGTTGCTAAGATTGTGTAACTTTTTTTGTCTTGGTGGAAAAACCCGATTATCCCTTAATAGTTTCTATTTTACTCGCTAAAAACTGTAAATTTAAGACAAAAATTACCATCTAAATTTCATAGTTTTTCACAATTTCCGCAATTTTATTGCGAAGGAGGAAGTTGCACAATCTTAGCATCATTGCAATGCTAGTGGTTCCTTTTTGCAAAATGCAATCCAATTATAAAACGCCCCTTCGGTAGTCCATACGAACCATTCGTCTATAGCTTTGTCTATAAATTTCAATAATCAGCCCGCTGGTTGGAACCCACCGATAATTCCGAATCTCCGGCGTCTTCGGGGACGACATCTCGGACAGCGTGCGAACGGATGACACGAATCGGCGTGTGCGGCGGCGTCGGGGCCGCGGGCGAGGAAATTGATCGAGTTTCCGTTTAATTAGACCGTAATGGCCGACTCGTTGCCAACATGTCGGCGCGGCGTCGCGACGCCGTGCGCCGAGGAAATGGTGTCATCCTCATCCGTCGGCGGCGCCGAAACGGGCCGACGCCGCCGGTCGCGGTAGCCGATATACCTAATTATCGAGGCCCAGATCATCATGGGAATGTCGGATGCTCGCCGGGCACTCGCGCCAGGGCCGAATGCCCACCGACCGACGCGACGCCACCGACGCCGCCCACTTGGCCGCCGCTCTTCCGCTCGCGAGAAGACGCTGCAATCCGAGTGCATCACTCAGTGATACACGGTTACGACGCAGTTTCTTCCTGTGGCGTGCCGTGCTTTGCGATATATCGATTGATCTGCCTTTTGAACTAGGGAAAAGTATCGATAAACAGGGTGTTCGCAACGAGCACCTTAATAATCGATTCTTTACCACAGCTTCAAATAGGGAAATATATCGATTATCTATCATTAGTGCCTCGCCACTAATTCCTTCGGGAGATCCACAATCCACACGGCCGAATTCCTAATTTTTGTGGCTTTCAACCGTTAATAACCGCTGTAAGAACTCGTCCGTTAATATTTTCTGAAATATGATCAAAACAGGGACCTCCTGAGGGCACGAAGCGGCCAGCACGGGTTGAGCCGCGTAGTGACATTGGCCATTAGGCGTGCCTCCCCCCCCCCCCCCCAATGTAATATGCCGGCTTGTAAATTACGACTAACTTTACATAGCTATTGGTTCTATCATGCTAAAGGCTACCGTACTACATACGCTTCAACTAAAAGAATATTCTGACATTTAAAGGAATAAGATAACCTCAAACGCCAAGGTAGAAAAGTACGCCGAAAATAAAAAATCGGATGATTTGACTGTTCTGTAGTGTTTAGTCCGATCCGTTTGCAACACAGGCCTGGGGTCTTCACACAGTCTCCCGCAAAAATGAGTAAATCCATGCAAAAAGTATGAGTCAAATAAGTGCTTTACAAACGATGGATCTTAAAAACTCAAATATTAAATCACTCTGGATAATTTGAATCTATGAGGTAGCTGCCCTTTTAAGTCCTGAAAGCTCCATGACCCAATATTACAGACATCCGTCCGCTCCTTGTAGAAGTAATCTACAGAAAATTATTGTATGCAATTATTGTATTGTATGCCGCATCTCTTGTATGCACCAGAAATGTCCACACCGATCGCGATATCGAAATCTCTACGGATTCAACAGGGGCTGTGTCGTGTTCTCTTGGAGATCGGAGCATCTAGAGTACCTTTATAGACAGAGTATGGCCATTTCTGTTCCGGTTTTTCATTGGTCGCGAGCGAATAGGCTGACACGATGCTCTTAGGGCCGTAAATAAACAAAGAAGATGGCCGTTATCAGCAAGCAAGATTGAGGTTATGCACATCTTACATCCTCCTGTGATAAAGGTGAAAGGAGATTTAACAATGTTTTCGTGTGTTTTTTTCGTGTGTTATTCGTAGATATGCTAGTTTAAATTGTTACTGCCGTATAATTGAAATTTTTGTCAATTTAGCTTCTTATCGATGTTACGGTGAGTCGCCATCTTGTTTGTTTATTTACGGCCCTAAGAGCATCATGAAGCCTAAAAACTCGTTGACCAATCAAAAAGCGGAACAGTTTTCCTGTAGTAAAAAGATACGAATGGCCATACTCTGTCTATAAAGGTACTCTAGGAGCATCCGCTTCAGATGCTCACGATCCAAGGCGGCAACAGCTCGGTTATTCGTGAGATCCGCCATGTCGGTATCGGTCTAATTACGTCGGTGGCCGATCGTTAAATATTTGACATTTCCAGCCGGGGCTCGGGAGAAGAGTCGCTCGGGTTTTCGGCCGCGACCGACGCGACAATTAGAGGACGCGCCCGACCTGGCCCACCCGAATCTTCCTTCCTCGACCTATGCTAAGGAAAAACGCCGGATGGACCTTCAGGCGTTGCCGAATTTCCTCCGATAAAACACGAATTTCCTGGTAAATTTATGAATATTTTCCTCCCAATTTTTCAGATAATTTTGTTCGCAATATCGCCTAAGGATTCTGAAAATCTAAAGGAAAAGTATTCATATCTTTCCTCAAAAATAAACATTTTGTCGAAGGAAATTTGGCAACTCTCGAATGTTCATACGACGTTTTTCCTCAGCACGGCAATATGCTCCTGCCCGGGAAGATGGACGCGCATCGCACAGTCGGCTAGGACTTCTATCCGTTCATTATTTTTGAAAGCCATAGAGGCTATTTGGGCAAAAAAAAGTACACGAAAAAAAAAACCCCTCGGGATAGCCGCCGGTACCAGCGGACGGATTATTGAAATTGATAGATAAAGTCGCCACACTGAAGATAAAGCGATCTTGTTTGTGGAAGCGGGTGCACCGCTGCACCCCCTGAGGAATGGAAAATTCTAAATATTATGGGTAAATTACCATTGGTAATTAAATTTAGCAAGCACCCGTGGTTGCGATGGACAAAGGAGGTAAGTAATAGACTAACCAACGGCAACCCGCGAGAGACTCTACGGTTAGTTCAAAATTTTCCCCTTTGTCTATGAAAACTACCCGTTTCAACCAATATGATCCCTCCATAATCGTTTTGACTTCTTTGTCGATAGCTTTGTTTATCAATTTTAATAATCGAGCTACTGTCCATCTGCACGGAGAAAAGATTTGGCTTTTTCTTGAACATTTTGGTTCAGGTGACCAAGTTTTCAGTCACAAAAAAGGAACTTTAGTTAGAGGTCCAAAAGTCCGTTCTACGACCGAATTTTTTCATAACCTGAACCGAAAAACGTTGATGTTCAATATGAACCGAGATTCAATCCCTAAAACTGAAGTTTTTCTCTTGTTGCTGTACACTAAATACCGAAGGAATCCGGTTTTTGACAGTTCCTTGGTAGCATTAGCTATGCGTCTGATAAATTTACTAGACGCATAGTCAACAGAGCCAGGGATCTCCAGAAAACACAAAATGAGAACAGTTAGGAAACACATGCAGAATGAAACCCAGAATATTAATAAACAAATGAAAAATCGAAACACATAGAATTTTTCTACTTCTTCCTTTTTAATGTTCTATGTGGCAGGACCGGACTTAGGTTCGTGGGAACAAAAATGTTCCAAGCATTGAAACCAAACTCCGGTTCGGACATCCGAAGTCTCCGATAGAGAATAAGAGTCTCTGTACAGCTAAAAAAAACTTCGCTAACCATGAGCTTAAATCAAAAGGAAATCCGCTCGAATTAAAAGGCTTGGTTCTTGATTTAAGCTTAAATCTGATTGAATCAAGAGTATTTTTTCTTGTCGATGTTTTTAAGAGTCTGGACGCTGGATCCAATGTGTTTTTTTTTTTTTTTTTTCCAGTGAAGTCTGGTTTTTCTGCCCAAGAACTTCAGTCACCCGAACCGAAGTTTTTCCTCCGTGTGCGGGGGCCGAATGACAATAGCCACGCGAAGTCGGGGGGGGGGGGGGGCGGGCGGGCGGGCGGAAGAGGAGGATGGTCCGATGAAAAAATGTCGCGAGCGGCCGGGGCCGCGGACGGCGGATAACGAGGCTGAGTCATGCAACAATATGGATTGTTATGAAAGGATTAGGAAAATAAGATCATCCGAGCGGAGCTGCCGGAACGTCCCGCGGGGGAGGGGGCAGTGAGGGGGGGGGGGGGTCGTCGTTGGGTAAAGAAAAGATGAGGACGCGCATCATGATCGGGATGAAAAGCAACGGAGGCTGGGGTCGGGGGGAGAGGGAAATTATGAAATTGCGGTGATGTCGCTGTCCTCAGTTCCAGTCGGGACCTCGCTATCTCCGAAGGGACTTTTGATTGAAAACACTGGAAAAAAAACACGTTGGATCTGGAGTCCAGACTCTTAAAAACATCGACAAGAAAAAATACTCCTGATTCAATCAGATTTGAGCTTAAATCAAGAACCAAGCCTCTTAATTTGAGCGGATTTCCTTTTGATTTGAGCTTAAATCTGATTGAATCAAGAGTCCTTTTTCTTGTCAATGTTTTCAAGAGTCTGGACTCTAGATCCAATGTGTGTGTGTGTTTTTTTTTTTTCCAGTGAACAAAAACAAACAAAAAAACGCGTACCTGCTGATTGAGCGTCTTCCTTCAAAAATCGCTCAATTCGGAAAGAAATGAAACTTCCATTTTGTTGCAGAAAAGTTGTTTTTGGAGTCATAGGCATCTTTTATTTTATTTTCCTTCTTTTACACCAAAACGGCAAAGAAGACGAAAGCACGAGGACACAGGCATGGCATACTACTAGGGTGGAAACTGAAATCCTCACGGAAAAAAACAAGTTCGGGATTATCCCCTAAAATTGTAGTGCTACCACAATTTGTTGGATAATACGGATATTTCCAGCTAACTGGACATATTTCTATCGAATAGACCTATGTGCATTAAGCCATGAGCCTTGAGACCCGTAAGCATACGTGCATAAAACAACTCACGTCATGATGCACATAGTTCCGTTTGACAGGAATGCGTCCCATTGTGGTAGTCCCGCAACTCAAATTAGACGTATTTCTGCCAAACGGAACTATGCGCATTAGAAATGATCCCTTGATGAGACCCATCAGAACAGGGCTCACGTCATAATGCACATAGTTCCGTTTGATAGAAATACGTCCAATTGGGGTAGTACCGCAACAGTTGGGTTTTTAACCTGATTTATTGGGGCACTACCACAGCTTCCAGGACTTTATGTCCACCTACTTTTCGTCCATTGAATAAATGTCCACCGCTATTTATGTCCACTAAACATTAAGTCCAGTCTTTATTAAGTCCACGTGATTTAATGTCGAACTATGAATACGCCCAAAATTGTCCAAATTGTGGACATGTTATGTCCACATTTTTCTCTTCTCATTTAAATGACAGGAACCACCTCAAAAATAAATGCATACTGCTACTACTACCTTATTTCTTAAAAACATTTCATACATGAATCAAGTCATGAAAGAGAACAGACTCTAGGAGCAGATAAAAACAAATGTTCATGTGTACAGTGTACGGATATGATAAGATGAAAACCAAAGCGGGAGCCAAACAAACGCTCCAATGCCAAATTAAACATTTTTCAGTAACAGATGCAGTCAAAAATGAAAGTCCTCTTTGACTAGTTATTTCGTGCGCCTTCAATCTTATAGGATACTGTGCAACGCCTCTGACGCGAAACAGTTGCTTAAAGCTTTGCGACGCGGCAGGCAACCAGCGTGACACGCGCACAGGCGCCTACAAACCTAACGGGATACTTCACGCGTTGCGCAATGCGTGAAGTATCCCGTTAGGTTTGTAGGCGCCAGTGCGCGATCTGCGCTGCTAACACGCCGCTCCGCTCTGTGTTAGGCTCTAATATTTTAACTCGCGGAGTCAGCGTTTTTCAACTCATGATTTTGAAATGTTTGCACTCTCTGCATTGATTATTACCTTTTAAACTGATGAAAAAGAAATATGTACTACGGGAAATTATAATGTGTTTTTTGTAAATATAATAGTGGTTCCGTGTCAACTTTAATGATTTCCAAAGCATTCGAATTTATTCTTTTATGTTTTGGGCTTTTACTGTGCTGCAGCTTGGTGTAAGCGCAACTAAAAGCTCAAAATTGGATGTATTTGACTCAAGAAGGTCGATGTACAAATACGTTAAAAACAAAAAATTGCGTGCTTCTTAGTTTTTTTCCTCTATTATTAATTTTTGTATAGTTTCTCCCATCGCAACTACGGCTCATTGAGATTCATATCGATGCCATTGCTTGGAAAAGGTTTTACAAATATTTACCACGTTTTAAAAATGTAAATGTTTTTAAAATGAAGTAATCAATTTCATTTTAAAAAAAAAATGTACATTTAAGGCATATTTTACATCGGAAATTTCAAGGATAGAAATGAAACCAAGTATTTACCAAAGACAATTTGAAAAGATGGACCAAAAGAGGAAATTAACATTTCATTTAAAATATGAGTTACGATAACAATACCTCATTCTCTCTTAATTTTCTCATTTCGATATCGTCAATATAATTTTATACACGGCCTTATATATAACGCTCGAATTTGATTTTAGTGGACTTTACATTTGTGGACTTAACTTAGTGGACGTTTAAGTAATGGACTTAACAATAGTGTGGGCTTTAGAACTGTGGACGTAAAAATTGTGGACGAAAAGTCTGCGGACGTAAAAAAGTGGACATAAAGTCCGTGTACCCTACCACAAATAGTAGGAATTTTCCAAATCTTCCTACTACCCGGTTCACTTTTCAAAAATGCAAAAAGAAAAAAAAAAAAAATCGTGCAAAATTAAAATTCCCTGACAATTCCCTGGTTTTACCATTTAAGTCTCAAACCGTCGCTGCGTGTGGTTCTGCTTTGACAAATCCTTGCAAATGATACCTCTGAACATGACGAGATTTGACTCGAAACAAAACATCCTATTTTTCATGCTATATTTCCCACTACGTGCATCATGTTCGAAACACAACAATATGTTATGCTTGATCATCTGCCGAAAACGAATTTGTGCATTATAAAGTTTTTATGAATAGACGAGCTCTATTATTTACACGAGTGGAGGGAGAGTGACAACCTAGCAGTTTACGCGAATACCTCACGGATGGGCCAGTAAGAGCATAACGCACGTCATGCCATTCACGAGAAGTAACAATGGGTAGGAAAACCGAGGGGGGAATTAGGGGGGGGGGGGGGCTCGGGATGAGCAAAAGGAAGGGAAATGACAACGGAAAAGTGCCGGGCAGGTATACGCAACGTGGGATGTGCGGTTGTCCATTGTTATTTTTCGGGCCAACTCTGGACGTCGCGTCGTCAAGAATATCAAAAGGGAATGAACAGTATGGATAAACTTATACTGAAATCGGAAGGAATGATACATCAATTGGATTGCATTTTGCAAAAAGGAACCACTAGCATTGTAATGATGCTAAGATTGTGCAACTTCATCTTTTGCAATAAAATTGCGAGAAATCGTGAAAAACTATGAAATTTAGATGGTAGTTTTTGTCTTAAATTTACAGTTTTTAGCGAGTAAAATAGAAACTATTGATGGATAATCGGGTTTTTCCTCCAAGAAAAAAGAAGTTGCACAATCTTAGCAACATTGCAATATGCTAGTGGTTCCTTTTTGCAAAATGCAATCCAATTGCATATATACTTCGTTTATTATTTCAGGAATTTTCTTTTTAAATTTTAAAAATATATCTTGTAGCTGGAGTCATATTTGGACTGCATTTTGCAATGTGGAACCATTATTTCTAGCTCATTTTAGAAACAGCATACCTATGTCACTGGATTCCCTATGCAGAAAGGTGCTTTTATGGAAGAGACAAAGATAGTGGTTCCTTATTGCAAAATGTAATCCATGTGACCATTATGCTGGTAACAGAATTGGATTGCATTTTGCAAAAAGAAACCAAGAGCTTTCCAATGTCGCTAAGATTGTGCAACTTTGGTTCACCTTGCAAATATAAACCTATCATTTAAACAATATTCATCTTTACTGTCAATAAACTATAAATGTATGACGAAAATTACCTCAGAAAATCCAATTTTTTGCGTGATTTCAGTAATTGTATTGCAAAAAATGTCAATTGCACAATTCTAGCAACGTTGAAATGCTCTTGGTTCGTTTTTGCAAAATTCCATCCAATTGTGAATAGATAGTTGTATCCTGTGAAGAGGTAATCGATGATAAGATCTGCTGGACACCAAGTACCACTTTTCGTCGACAATCGAGTGTGCAATGTGCATTGCAGAGGGACTTTCGGAGGAGAGAGGTAAAATCGCAAAAAAAGATCATTCTCGGCAATTTTCACCGCTCTACCGGTAGGTTCAAAAATTGCCAAATCAAGTTCAAATTTTTTGTGGGGGATACTGATGTCAGATATCACCAGGAAAACCAGGTTTAGAGGGACTTTCCGCTACTTTTGGAAAAGTGGAACACCCAAATACTGATTCCCCAAAACAAGTTCCATCGTACAAGGAACATAGTGATGGGATAGGTTTCTAAAATACCACTGTACACGCTACGAGAAGATAGCTTTTATAACGACAATAGATCGACACCTCATTCGAAGAAGCCATCCTCCATGCAATTCCGCGATTCATCATACATCCACACCAAAGCTTTCGCTTTAATGCGACGGGTACAAGTCGAGGCAACAGTAAACACCTCCTACAAAACGAGTCTACAAGGCGGAAAACCTTCCTCTATTTCGCCAGATCCGGCAAAACCGCATTTGTCAAATCCTATCCACGTGCGAGTTACGCGGTTCTTGCTCGCTATTGGGTCCATAACGCGGACATTAATCCAGCCACCGTTGCCCGCATTACGTCACTCCGTCCACAAACGGGATATCGTCAACAAACAGACGTAACTCCATTTTTACGTGAGCCCTAGAAACCATTGAACTATATGGACTATGGGGCTCATGTTGTAATGTTACAGAAATGCTTTTTTGTCAGTAATATGATGATATCAGTGCTGAAACAATCGAGGCCCATAAATCTGCTCTGCGAGAGCACATCACGCAAGTTAGCGACGCACAATGGAATAAGCCTTTTGGAGAGGTAGAATAAGAAATGCTATGCTAAAAACGCAAATTTTGGCGTTCAGTTCGGCACAATATAGATTTTAAGGGATGTTTTTCGGAGAAAATTTTACGAGAAAACCGATAAAACCGTTTTTAAACCTCTATGTTTTGTATTAACGAAGACAAAAGCTTTCTAAATTATGCTCAATGTCTCCGCGGATAAGCCTTTCGGAGAGGTAAAACATGAAATTTTTGGCTAAAGACGAAAATTTTGGCGTTTATTTCGTTACAATGTAAGTTTTAAGAAATGTTTCCTGAAGGGAATTTTATGAGAAGACCAATGAATGCACTTTCAAACCTCCACGTTTCGTATTAACAATGATATAAGCTTTCCAAATGATGCCCGATGTCTCCGGATAAGCCTTCCGGAGAGGTAGAATATGAAATTTGTTGCTAAAAGCGCTAATTTTTGCGTATAATTTGTCACACTATGGATTTATAGAGGTGCTTTTACAGGGGAATTTTCTGAGAAAATCAGTAAATCTTTTAAACCCCTCCATTCCATATTCAGGAACACTGGAAAAAAAACACACTGGATCTAGAGTCCAGACTCTGAAAAACATCGACAAGAAAAAATACTCTTGATTCAATCAGATCTAAGCTAAAATCAAGAACCAAGTCGTTCTTAATCAAGAAATTTACGCGGATTTCTTTTTGATTTAAGCTTAAATTTGATTGAATCAAGAGTATCTTTTCTTGTCAATGTTTTCAAGAGTCTGGCTCTGGACTCTAGATCCAATATGTTTTTATTTTTTTTCCCTGAGAAATTATAAGCTTACCAAATGGACGTATTTCCGTCAAACGGGACTATATGCAATATGACGTGAGCCCTGTTATGCATGATTTCTTATGAGTCTCAGGGCTCATGTCTAAATGCACATAGTTCCGTTTGATAGAAATACGTCCAAATCATGTCCGACGTCTTCCATCGGCTCGCTTCACTGTGCGACGGAGTCCAGCTTAATGAGCCCTCGTAAATCCGTACGCGCTGCCACCGGGGCGGGCGCCCGGGGGTTCCGGGGGAGGGGCCCGGGCCGAGAGTGAGAAGACTTCGCAGCCGGGGCGATAATCTGCCCGGGCACGAAGCCGGCCCGTGTCGAGGAATCGGCTGGCATTTTGTCAAAGTTTTCACTTTCAGCGGGCGGCGGGCGACTCGAATAGGCGACCCCGAGCAGGAAATCGAAGCATCGTGTGGAACTGGAGTTGTAGTGAGTGTAGCGCACGGGTGAGGGACCGGTCGTTTACGGTCACGCCTTTGATCGTTCATTGATGAGTCGAAGGCGACTTTCCTTCACGTTGAGGCTTCGGGCGATCCAATAAGACGAGACCAAGAGGATGAGTTTTCTTGGACTTCTCCTTGACAAATTGATGATTTTGAGAAAATATTTATTGATGTTTTCTGAACTTTTCGAAAAAAATTCAATGGCGAAGCACAAGTGGACGTATTTCTATCAAACAGAACTATGTGCAGGTGAGAAATATGGGGTGTGCTCTAGGAAGCTGCATAAGAAACAATGTAAAAGAGGGCGTGATTCCTTTTGAAGAATTGGAAAAGCGGGATATTACATTCTATCAAACAGACCTATGTGCCAATTGAATGCGGGATTCATGAGCCGCGGGCATGGCAAAAGAGCGTTGTGAACAGGGCTCATGAGTTAAAGACTCCGCACGAGCCGCACACGTCGACCCTGATCCCGAATCTGTCACCGCTGACGTCACTGGCGCTTTATTATTCTCATTCACTCTTACGCAAAGAGAACTAACGAGCACACCCCATATTTCTCACCTCCACATAGGTCTGTTTGGTAGAAATACGTCCAAGTGATCGATTGTCGATATTTCCCTATTTGAGGCTAGAGTAAAGAATCGATTAATAAGGTGTTCGTTGCGGTTGCGAACACCCTGTTTATCGATCCTTTTCCATAGGTTTCCATTGCAAAGCACGCCACGCCTCCGTTTTCGATGAGGAATAACATGGATGCACTTTCTGTGAGAAATGTTTCAGAGATCTCAATGAAAGAAAGGCTCTTGGATCCAATTTCTGGTTTATCCGGAAAAACACTAACATGCATAGGGAAACTAATGGTACATACTTACGCTGTTTCTAAACTGAGCCAAATTTTGTATATTCCTTATCGCTAAATACGGTCGATAAAGAACACAATGTTCTGTTTCTGTTGTGAAAGTGCGATTTTATCTTCTAGGGAGTCAAAATACTTGTATCACGCCTCTCACCCCCATCCAATTTTTCTACTCCTGCGTACAAGTCTCTGAGTCGGCGGAAAAGAGACCATGTTCTCCTTCAATTTGTGGATATGCAATTTTACCGACTTGGAAGTCGAAATAGTTGTATCACATGTTTTGCCCCATCCAACTTTTCTAGTCTTGCGTTTAAGTCTCTGAGTCAGCGGAAAAGTTATCATGTTCTCCTTCACTTTGTAGGTATGCAATTTCAACGACTTGAGAGTCGAAATAGTTGTATCACGCGTTTTGCCCCATCCAACTTTTCTACTCTTGCGTTTAAATCTCTGAGTCGGCGGAAAAGTATAATTAAGTGCTCTTCATATTTAACAATATGCGATTTCCCTACTTGGAAGTTGGATACGTACGAAACCCTGAGCACTTAGCTCCTTTTGATTGTATTCGTTTTCACAGAGTTCTATTCAACATGAATACATCCAGTTGTGGAATTTCACTTCAATTTTCCTCCGGAATGAAAACGACCTTGCCCTCGCAATATGCCGGGCTCACTTGAGGTTGCTATGAACTACGACCAGCAACACTCATCTCCGCCTAACGAAGACTGATGAAAGTCTCGTCGAGGAGTTTGCCGAGTCAATTTATCAGCCTGGGTCTTTTTCGAAGACAAATTACTGGACACGTTTCTCATCAGTCATCATTAGGCGAAAATAGCGACGATCCCCGAAAGTAACTTTTACACCGTTGGAGGCTGCCTCCCATCGCGGGATCTCCGAGGTATTTCGTTTGTGAATGCGAATTAGTGAATACAAATCCGCGAAAAGAAAAAAATACCTCGGATGAGTGATAGCTCTCACTTTCGTCTCGGAACAAGCTCCTGTTACGGCGCGAGAGACATGTTTGACAACCGCTCATTCGACTAATTACTGGCCGTCGCAGCCTTGCATCCGTTGCTGATTTCGTTGCTCCTCTCGCGTGAGGACGTACCTCTATTTCAAGATGAGCTCTGGAAAGTATAGAGATATACGGAGAACAGGGCTCAAGAGGAAATTTACAGTGGCGTGGCGTGAATTGCGATATATCGATTGGTATGCCATTTAAACCTATGGTAAAGAATCGATTATTAAGGTGTTCGCTGCGAACACCCTGTTTATCAATCCTTTTCCATGGGTTTAAATGGCATAACAATCGATATATCGCAAAGCACGCCACGCCACTGGAAATTTATATACCAGTAGCGTGGCGTGAATTGAGATATATCGATTGTTGTGCCATTTGAACCTATGGAAAAGTATCGATAAGCAAGGTGTACGCAGCGGACACCTTAATATTCGATTCTTTACCATAATCTAAATGGCATAACAATCAATCCATCAAAATTCACACCAGGCCACTGTTAGATACGCTCTCTCGTCAGAGGAGCGATGATTTACTTGTCGAAAGAAGGGACAGGAAGCATGGGAATAGTGGAGAAAAAAACTGAAACGAGAGTGGAATATTCACGACTGGTTCTTGGCGCAAATATATAGTAATAATTGTTTCGGATTTGCCAATTACGATTTCCGATCTGAGTGGATATCGGACGGACCCTTACAATAATTGAAGCGACGTATGCGAAAACATCCGATGTCCATTACAGTGTTTCAAATTTGAGTAGACAATTCCGTTGAAACTGGAAGACGCAAGATGGTTTAAGACGTTGGGAATTAAAAAAAATAATAAAAAAATCCCCTGAGTGTAATTAGACGTTTACAAAAGAGATCGATCTTATTCATCAGTATCGTGGGGCAAAAGAAACCACTACAGTGTCATGAAATCCTGTATATTGGACAACGGACGTTTTCGCATGAGTCAATTCAATTGGACTACATTTTGCAATGCGGGACGAAAATATTTAACTCATTGATAAAAACACTAATCTGCAAAATGGCATGAATGTCACATATACGATTTTTCTAAAACGGCCAGAAATTTTAGTTCCTTATCGCAAAATGTGGTCCATTTAGTGGCTCGTACACTGAGAAAAAAAAGTTCGGAGGCAGATCCTAGAACCTGGAATTTATATTAAACACAGAAGCTTTTCCGTTTAAGTAACTGAATTTTTTGATCACAGGAACCTTAGTTAGTTCTTATGACCGAAAACTGTGGAATTCGACTGTTCTACAGCTTAGAAAAAATTAATAAAATTCGTTTCGACGCAAAGTTTCTACATTAAATACATTTTTTGAACTTAGGTCCTTATTTTGCAGACTGCCATAAAAGTCGCCAACTTCCTCATCATGTAGATACGTGCCTTTATGTAGATGAGCCTGAGAAAGTGGTTCTGCATTGCATAATGCAGTCAAAACGCACTTTCCTCGAGACAAAACCTCGAATATTTGTTGCCACACAGGTGGAAGGAATCCCGTAATGGTCCTATTTCAGCCGCCAAAAGTAAATCTCCGCTTCATTTTCTCCGCCTTGCACTTTCGAGCCGTTAAAATGCCGATTTTTGTGAATGTAGAGCGGTGAAAAAATTGTCTTCCGTCCGCGGGTGAAAGACAAAACCTCGCCTTTCTCGCGTAAAGGCGTGCCTCGATTTCCGCATGAGCCCTAGAAGGCATGGATCTATATGTAAAACAGGGCTCACGTTAAAATTGAGATACGATAGAGGGGCGACGATGAGTCCAACCGAGACGACTTTGTGGTTGTCACGGAATTCTCCCGCTAGAGATGGAATTTTTAATCACTCCGCAAGTCGTTGCCGCGCTGACAAAAGAGCGTAACTACACTTTGAGATGAGCCGCATTGTCCATATAATCCTAAACTCTTCAGGGTTCACGGCGGAATAGGACGCCTTTAGTCAGCCTGAAGACGGGGTCTCTCATCTCATGCGCGCAGAGACAGTTCTCAGTTCTGTCTCCGTGAACCCTGGAATTTTGTTTCGCTTTTTAAAAAACCGAGACCGTTTTCTCGCGAATGCCGCGGTGAAGTCTGACGTGATTTGTAACACTCGCAGACGATCGACTTCATTTCTACCGCGCTAAGGAAAAACGCCGTGTGAACCTTAGGCGTTGCCAAATTTCTTTTGATAAAACACGAATTCCCCAGTAAACTTATGAACATTTTCCTTCCAATTTCTCAGATGTTTTTGTTAGCAATTTCACCTGAAGATTCTGAAAATGTAAAGGGAAAATATTCATAACTTTCTTCAAAAATAAAAATTTAATTGAAGGATATTTGGCAACTCTCGAATGTTCATACGGCGTTCTTCCTTAGCACGGGAGATTTCTGTCCCGGCTGAAATGCTCTTGACGAACGATAAATGAAGCCAGCCTTTCGCACTTTGCTCCGTTTAGAAACGGCTTTTGTTCTCACGATCATTTGTCATTCTTGACCTGCGACGTTGATAAGAAGACCGGATAACCGTTTAAGGAACGCTTAACCGGTAAGTAGATCAAATGTTTGAAGAATTGTTTCATAAGAAGAATTTGCAGGTGTCTTGGCGAGTTTCATGTTTAGGATGAAACTACTAACAGAACTCTCAGTACGAGAATATCCTTGGTTCCTAAATTGAACAATTATTGGAGGAGATAAGACGAAATGAGGGACTTGAAGGACAAGGCGCATAAGTGCAGTTCCTGAAAAAATTGAGATATTGATGATTTCAAGCAAAACTAATCTTAAGACATATTCTGTGAAAAATTCGCTCCAAAATTTCAGCCTTTGAGTATCAAAAAGTCAGTTTGAACTTTCTTTCCGCCATAAGGATCTATAAAACGCCATAAAACTTCAAACACGCAATTCTCGAAGTAGCAAAAACTGCACTTACGCATCTTGTCCTTCAAGCCCCTCAAACGATCTAAACTCCTAAAATAGATTTGTTTAAATGGTAAATGCCGCCATATGACGTCACAAGGTGGTATATTTTCTCACTTTAAAATCAATTTTTCTACAATTTTACACAGCGGAAAAAAACTGCGAACTCAGCTCACTAAGCACTCTCAGATGAAGCAAAACAATTTTTCCGTGCGAATTCTCGATTCCTCCTAAAAATGTCATTTTCAACGTACGATTGTGAGCCAGTTTCTGTATTCGTTATGATGGTTTAAAAGTGAAAAAATTCTAAGAATAAGCGCTAATTTTGTACGTGGGCATTGTTGACGGATACCTCCGTCGCCTTCGCAAACACTGACCGCATCCAAAAACACAAGAATAATAAATGTACTGAGGGTAAATCAGAAAATGATAATACGAGAAAACGAGAAACCTGTAGTGGGACGCATTTCTGTCAAACGGAAATATGTGCATTATGACGTGAGCCCTGTTACGCATATATTCTTATGGGTCTCGCGGCTCATGTCTTGATGCACATACTTCCGTTCGATAGAAATACGTCCAGTTGATCGGCAACATTGAGAATATGATGAGCGGAACGGTATGCGAGGAAAATTCGACGACAGCTATTCAAATGGTGTTGACAAGATTTGTTGGTTATGCACGGGCACCGGGCAACGACCATCCTCGTTCTTCGACGGGTCATAGAATAGCCGAGGTAAAGAACCCACCGCAAAACTCCATCCGACAAAGTTTTGATATCTTAGCATATAGTGTCAAAATCACTTTGCTACAATATTCTATGAACAGAGTGATGACTGATGAGCGATAATTACATTTAGTGATACGGAGATATCTTTGATTGAAAATTAACAATGAAGGAAACAATGCATAGCGCTGTCTCCACTCGTCAAAATGGTGTCAAAATGGAAGCTCAAGGTGAATCGATTTCGACGATAAGAGGCTATAAGTCGGGATTTGATGCGATTGATGAGTGTTGCAAATCAAATTAGAACGGTGCGACTCTTTTTTGATCAACAATCGCGAACAGATCGTATTTATCGATTCACGTTGAGCTTCCGTTTTGACGCTATTTTGAAAAGTGGACACAGGGCTCATGTTGCGAAGTCCCTCTGGGATGTTCCTGTTGAGATGTACCTGCCTCAGGGAAATCGAGTAAACTGACAGGTCAACGGATTAGACCAACGCACTACTTCGGCTTCAATTGAGACGTAAACTCGGTTATTGAGGCTGTGTTTTCCCTCCGAAAGACCCGGTCATCTCTGTAATTATTGCAATAATTACGGCCTCGACGCTCAACGGTTAGCAGTCGACAAAGCCCTCATTCGGATAGTTCCGTAGCATCGGCTTCCAATCGGGGCTAATATTTGCGTAGGGAAACGATCGCTGACCTACCTCTACATTTCATTGTCTCTTCAGGAGCGTAGGCCTGGTTTACGGACACGTTGCAATTATTCAGGGGCGAACAAGAAACTTGCACAGAAAAAGGAATCGGGTCAATCTACTTTGGATGAGACGAATTGCAAGTCTATAAGCTGAAGGGAACTACGCGCACTGTTGAAATAATTTGGGCTCTGAGTTAATTTTGAAATGTTCTTTATTGAAACTCAATCTGAGTTAAGATAACTTTGGATCGGGCTGCAGGTTTGTCGCGAAAAATGGTAACTTCACTCACATTACGTGTTTGAACGTTCAGTTTTATTTTAGTGCTTACAGAATAGATTTGTTGAGGAGAAACAACTGAAATAAGTCTTTAGAAGTAAGGGTTCTATTTTTGCCAACAATTGGAAAAGGAACCAGTATTGGAGCAACATGTATTTGATGGGACTAACTTTTATAATGTAGATTCATCTTTGATTAAGCACATTTTCTTGCACTGAGAAACATTTCGACGGTGAAACTAGCAGACCACGTACCTCGTTGGCGGCGTTCGAAAATATCCGCTCCCATTTTATTTTTGTAAAGAAAAACGAATCAATATCATTCCTTGAAATTCTCACAGTTTTCTTCGGACAGAGAGAAAAATCGCGGGAGTTTTCAAGACTTGACGTTGAGTGGTATTCCGGTTAAAAAATAAAGAAGACAATAAGTATGCAACACCGAAAACCGAGATACGTAGTCTGGTAGTTTCACCGTCGATTTACCAGTCAATAATCTCCGGACGGGAATCGGGAATTTTTGTCCAAGTCAACCGGAAATCTCTTCAAAGCGATAGGACATTCAAAGTAACATTTAAATACCGTTTTGAAACTAAGAAATTCCTGTTGACTCGACGAGAATCCTACATACTTCGGGAAGTACTATTAATTGGAATCTCAACTGCTCCAATAGCAAATTTTTCTCCTTGCCAACGAACGCGCAGTGGCGCCTCCTTAAATCGAATCAGTCAACTTTTTCACGTGCGAGCGTTACATCAGAGCAGGAGTGAGAGTGATTCAGGGACAAGAGAAGGGGCATGTTTACGACGGAGCAACTACTAGCCGGAAGAGTTGGCCATGCGTCATGCGCGAACCCCTTTGACGAGTTGTAGTAGTGAGTAGCAACAAGCAGAGGCAGGTCCGTCCTGTCGACCGAGCGTCAACGACCTGCCGCTCCAGGCCCAAGAACATTAAAGTTGGAAATCTAAACGTACAGCGGTGTTGGTCTATGAAGAGAAAGGCCTCGCTAAAAGTCACTTCTTCTTCGAGGTCTGAGTCAACACCCAATTCGTCTTTCCCCGGACGAAGAAACGTAATTCCATTCCAAAGTTGCAAAATTTATCAGGGCAATGGAGATGTTGCACGTGTGAGGAATTTGCGATTTGACTGTTGATTCTTGTGTAAAAGTTCGTGAAAAACACGATGGTGCCACTGGTTTTCTCTTAAATCAACTACCAAGCTCAAAAAAAGTTCACAAGTTGAGGCCAAAATGGAGGGGATATCCCACGCTACCCTGAGAGTCCACGTCTACATCAAAACAAACTCTCCGTGCAAAGATAGGGAGCAAGTACATTAGCAGGGTTGACGTGTTTTCAGTTTTGGAGTCCCCAAATAAAGTGGCAGCCCTGTCAATGTATTTGTTCCCTATCTTTGCATGGAGAGTTTGTCTTAATGTAGAGGTGGACTCCATTAGGATAGCGTGGGATATCCCCTCCATTTTGGCCTCAACTTGAGAGCTTTTCTTGAGCTTGGGAGTTGATTACAGAGAAAACCAGTGGCACCATCGTGTTTCTCGCGAACTTTTACATATAAGAATCATCAGTCAAGTCGCAAATTCCTCACACATGCAACATCTCCATTCAATTTTTTACAAGAATATACCTGTGTGATTTTTGTCCCGATTTTTTCCGGTTCTACCATGAGATCAGCGGTAAAATCAGTGGAATTTCTAGTTAGAAATGCCCAAGATTCTCCTATTGCAAATATAATATGTGAGAAGAAATTTGATAACTTTAAAATGCAGATACGTTTCTTCGTGAGGGAGACGATGAACTCTACACTCGTTTTATCTGACAATCGGTGGTGTGCGAGGTGTCAACTAAAATTTTATTTCGGATTTTCCTGATATTTTGAATGAAATTTTCCGACTTCTGCACGAATAAATTCACGAGTGCTTGATTTTACAAACCAATATATTGAATCAATGAATCGAATCAAAGTTTCCCCTTTGCATGTGCTAAACTGCACGTATATGAGAAATGCTTGAAGCACTCGAAATTCCCTGATTCGTGACCGATTTTTCTCGGTTTTTGCTGACGGTAGACACCGTGGCTGTGAGTGTAGCGTAGTCAATCATTTTCACGAGGAGAAGGGAGAGTCTATATAAATAAACAATTCCTAAAAATCATTTAAAATTACAATTTTTAGGGAAAATTTGACTCTCATGAGGAAGTCCACTCTCCTGGAATTCTTAGTAGGTTAGTTTTCTGTTGAAAAAATGAAACAAGAGTAAAAATTAGGATCCCATTTCATCGAGGCATTCTCCTGTCCGATGAAGGATCAACACGCTACGAACATTGTTCTGCGGGGCGATTATTGAAACCATGTCAGCACGACAAGACAAGACATAGCCCTATCTTAACCTTGCAATATATCGCATTTCGATGTCTTATCGGGCTGCTTTAAACTTTCAAGAATCGGCCCGCAGGGAGGAACACAGCTTAAGCGCCTTCAAGTTTTCGTACAAGCAACACGGACATCCCTCGAACACAAATAGTTGCATTCAAGCGTTGTCTTCAATGTCGCCAGCCGAAGCGCCTTCAATTTTTCGTATGGGCAACACGTATCCCTCAAACACGAATAGTTGCATGCATGCGTTGTAATCGATGTCGCCTTCAATCCGTTCGATTATTGATTCAGGTTTATACCCTGGGCCCCTACCCTTTGAATTTTACGACTTCATCTCGTTTTGAATCCTTCAAATCGTCACTTGGCTGACAAAAGGGCGTAACTACCATCTGAGTTGAGCCCGGAATATCATTGAGCTATATGGACGACAGGGTTCATCTTGAAGTGTAGTTACGCTCTCGGCTCTTGTATCAGGAGCACTGGAAAAAAAGTCGCTTGGATCTAGAGTCCAGACTCTTAAAAACGTTGACTCGAAAAAATACTCTCGATTCAATCGGATTTTTGCTTAAATCAAGAGCCCAGCCTCTTAATTTAAGCGGATTCCCTTTTGATTGAAGCCGAAATCCGATTGAATGAAGAGGATTTTTTCTTGTTATTGTTTTCAAGAGTCTGGATTCTAGATCCAAGCGACTTTTTTTTCCAGAGAGGGCGACGAGATGAGATAGTACGTTACGGCGAATCTAGAGTCCCTTTATACTGAGAGTCAAGACAATTTGAATCCATTTCTGATTGGTTCCCGTATTTTAGGCCTCCACAGTGTCACAAACGGGAATAAAGATTACATTTTCACCGATTGCAAAGATTATAATCTGGAATGGACCAGGGAATTACGGGTTCGGCAAGGAACAAACGGAATGAGAGGAGGAACGGAAAAAGGCATTTGAGAATGGGCCGATCAAAGATTACGAAAAACGTTCAATTTCTGTAATCTTTATTCCCGTTTGTGACATCCATGAGCCGAATTGTCTTGACTCTCAGTATAAAGGGACTCTAGGCGAATCGAGGTGAGAGAGTTGGACGCAATGCATCGAGGACTGCTGTAAGTCCGGTGCCGGTGAGGAGGCTCTCTTGATTGATGCGTTTCATTTGCTGCGGGCGGGCAACGGCGAACGACGCACAGTGGATCGAGTCAATTAGAGAAGTCGGACATAAAATGTTTCATTAAAACTGCAAATTTTGGTGTTTATATCATCTTATTTTAAACTTTAAGGGGTGTTTTCTGAAGAAAATTTCACGAGAAAACCAATGAAACCACTTTTCAAACCTTAAAGTTTTGTAAAAACGGAGTTATAAGCGTTTAAAGTTTCTAAATTTTGTCCGACCTCTCCTATTGACTCGGTCCAGTGTGCGGCGGCCGTTACATTACGCAGCAGAACGGTCTAAGGCTCCGCGGCCGAAATTGAAAAACCGCCGTCGCCGTCACATCGGCGCGAGGCCGGGAGCCTCGTAATTTACACAAAAAGAAAAGTGAAATTTTAAGGCTACCGTCCCCGACGGTTTCATTAATTTAAGCATCGCGCTTTTCTCCGTCACCTCCTCCGAGGTTGCCATTTCAAAGCCGTTTCTTATTTCAGATGTAAAAAGGCTTCGTTTCTGGAGAAAATATGTCGATGGCTAAATGGAAAAACCACTATTTCTGTTCGCGACGTTGCAAATTTTCTGTAATAAATTATTTTTTCTATGGAAAACTGGCCGAAGTAATTTTTGGGAAACTCCCTTGATTTGTCGTCGCGATTTTGGCTGTAGCGTACAGCTTATGTCCAAAATCTGTCTAGTTATTGCAGGTAGTCTGAAGACTGATCATTGAAATTATTGGTTAGAGACGTCAAACAGTTTCCTCAGAAGTGTAAAATTTACAGCATTGATATGAAATGGAGTTAAGATTTTTCATCTGGTAAATGGTTCATCAGGTCACCTAAGATCGCATTTTCAGTGATGTACATCTCCCTCAACATCCTGACAAACTAATTTGTTAAGACGATCGTTGCCTGTGTTAAATTTCGTTCGATGAAATATAACTTAGGAAGTAAAAGAAAACTAATAAAATTCCTTTTTTCCGTTTGGTAATTTTAAACATTCCACTTTTTTAAAGCCCACTTCGAATGCAAGTGAGTGCGTTGGCAGACACCGGAACGGCCCTTTTTTGCAGCATTGAGCTTTTCAAAAACGGCCGGCGCTCGACTACCGCAACAATTACGCCCAACGTTTCACAGCGCTTAATTTCCGTTAGTTTCAATTTGGGACACACTCCGCTGAGCAGCGGGATGGAGTGAGCCAGCAAATAAAATTAAAACCCGATAAAAAATAATAATAATAGAAAAAAAAGATGAGGCAGGTCGGCGAGTAATCTCAAAGACACCGCGACCGCCAAGTCTCTCGGTGACTCTTCGTCGTTCCCCGGACGAAAGAACGTAACTGCATTTCAACGTCGCCGAATTTCCACTCGAAAATAGTATTTTTTCCTGGAAACTATCAGGCACTTTTAACTAACAATAACACTGACTTTTCTTCCGATCACACGTTAAAATCAGCAAAATTTAAACAGGGATTGCACAATCCTATCCTCTTAAGATATCCGACGGTTCGAATAAATTTTGCAACCTTGGAATAGAGTTACGCCCTTTCTTTATCATCGACGCGGACTAAAATCTCTCAATATTTTGCTCAGTTTGACAACAGTGCGCGCGCTTTTCTCATCGCGGGGGACAATTACCGCCGACGACTTTTATTGGAGACAATTTGTTGTGATTGTAAAGCGTATACACGGTGGGAACGCCCCCTCCCCCCTCCCTTCCCGGGTACCGCGGAATGCCTATTACGCTATCGAAAGGTGAGCGCGATCGTGCTCGGCAAAAACCGCGCATCTGCATTGCCTTTCCATTGGACTTGCGTCGTTCTTGGTCGGGGTTTGCGCCTCGACCGAGAAGAAAGCAGGAGCGATCGCGGTGATCATGCGGCGCACTCATTAAACAATTGTTTGTTTCTTCGAACGGACGCAACATGCAAGCGCCCGAGATTTTTTTCCTCTCCTGAATTTTGATCTTTTTCCTTCTTCTTCGGGGTGTTGCGAGGCGATCAATCAATTTCGGACCGTTAGAACGTGGCCCGACTTCGCTATTAGGGCCCATTTACCCGCGTCGATTACCCAGCTATCAGCCTCTGAAGAGAGATAATTACGCGAGATGGTGACCAATTTCGGATTTTTGTCCGGTGACGTCATCGAGGTAAATTGATAGACCAAGTTCAGCGAAAATTGTAACAAATTGTAAAAACAATGTTCAAAAGGCAGTAGCACTGATTCATGTAAGTTGGAATATAGGTAGCCAAAAGCTAGAATTAATGTACGAGTTTTGATAAGAAAAATTTACATTTTATTGCTTGAATTAGTCTTCGAAAAGTTTCGGTCCAATTCATGCAATAAAAATGTTAAATTGCAAAGGTAAAATTTTCTTTCCTATCAAAACTTTTACATTAATTCTGGCACTTGGCTACCTACATTTCAATATAAATGAATCAAGAACGACATTCATCATTGAACATTTTAATCATGGGGATCATCAAGTGAGAAGACTTCTTCATTGCTGATGATGGCTTTTCAGGTTGAACTTTTTGTACTTTCAGTTACAACGTTACTTTCGCGGGGATAATTTTACACTTGCAGTGATAATTTTGCGGTCGTGGTATTGGTGGATGTAAATTTAAAGCAATTTGTGGGAGAAAACAAAAAGAATTCGTAGCTTTCAGGCTGAACTTAAAATTGCAGTGTCAGTTACAATACAAAGTTACTTTCGCTGTAATAACTTTGCACTTGCAGTGATAAACTTGCGGTCACGTGCTGGTAAATGAAAACTGATTTCGCTGACGCACTTGAGTAAAATTCCCTAACAATTGAAGATACCTCAGATGGTTAAAAAAGACATAATTTGAAACAGTTTTCAAGCAAAATTTGTTATTTAAAACGTCAAACTAATTCTATAAAGCACATAACATTGAATTAACAATTTTTCCCTGGCTGTTTCATTATTTCCCCTGACATTTCCAGATTTTACCTGACTTTTTAAAATTCCCTGACATTCCCCGGTTCACTGCGAAAAAAGTCGCTTGGATCTAGAGTCCAGACTCTTAATAAAGGCGAGAAAAAATACTCTTAGTTCAATCCAATTTTCCCTTGAATCGAAAAGCCGAGCCTCTCGATTTAGGCGGATTTTTTTTCTAATTTAAGCGAAAAGTCCAATTGAATCAAGAGTATTTTTTCTTGTCAATGTTTTTAATAGTCTGGACTCTAGATCCAATGTGTTTCTTTTTTCCAGTGTTTTCGTGGTATTCCCTGACTGTGGCAACCCTGGTGCGTGTTCCGAGGAAACGAGAGAACCAAAAGAATCATTTACCTTCCTCCTGGAGACCCTCTCCCGGTTAGGGTACGGCAGCTGGTGCGAGAGGGGCACATTCTCCACCTCGACGAGGTTCTCCATGGACCGGCGCTTGAGGTAGTTCTCCTTCCCGTAGTGCGGCTTGCGATGCTTCAGAAAATACGCCTCGTCCTCCTCGACCTCATCCACGACCGCCGGACGGTGAACGTTCTCCAAGGACCGCGACCTCACCCCCATCCCCACACCCATGACGGACCTGGCCGAGGGCGACATGCAATGGCAGGAACAGCGCGAAGGGGTGGGCGGCTGGGAGTGCGGCGAGTAGGGGCACAGCTCGGGGTGGTCCACGACAACGAGGCGCCGCGGGGGTGGCGCCCCGTAGCCGCCGTGCACGTGGTGGGCCATCGGGGGTGGCGGCATGGCGTTGCGGTACATCGGCGCCAGGAAGCACAGCTCCCGGGGTTTGTTGACGCGGGCCGCGAGTTGGTACTCGCCCCAGTCGGGCGGGGGTGGGAAACCCCCCAGCCGCGGCGGCTCCAAGGGGCGGAAACTCGAGAGCCCGCCCCGTTGGGCCATGGGGTGGCCCCCGCCGCCACCCCCGTACATCATTGGCCAAGGCCGCCGGATCATGGCTCTACCATTCACTGCACTTAATTAACACCAATGTCGTATATGACATGTGGTTGATGATATCCCCTGAGGGCTCTCGTTCGAGAATCTGTCACTGGATTGCACTTGAGGAAAGTATCGCGAAATCCAAGGATGATGCTTCCGGCGACAGTGCTACGCACCAGCTGACAACCGGCAGTTGTTAAAGGAAAGGAAAAAATTGCGTGCGGAGCTGACGCGATTACGAAACGGCAATTTCTCGTTTCGGCACAATATTGAGTCGCGAGTTTCCGGTTGCGACAGGAGAGAGTCCGGAGGGGTATCCTTTCGTTTCCGATTGAGACACCGGGGCTCGACGGAATTCACTTGTCCAAAATCCGGCGCGGTAATCACTCGCGCGTTCTGGTTAAGCGCTCTGAAAATCCACTGAAAGGAAATTCACGGAGTTCTGAAAGGGCTTGCATAAGGGATGGTCACGAAAAGTGCATCTGAGTGACCGAGAATAGAGAATTTGCAGGTGTCTGAAATTTGATGGATTTCGTGTTCAAGTGGAAACTACTGAGTGAACTGACCCTTGGTTCATAAATTGAATGATTATTCGAGGAGATATGGCAGAATGATCTAATCTGCCAAAATACATGTGTTTAAATTTAAAATTCCGCCAGATGACGTTATAAGGCGGTACATTTTCTCAATTTAAATCCATTTTTCTCCGATTTCCCATGTCAGAAACAAAATTATGAAAAATACTGCGAACTCAGCTCATTAGGCACTGTCAGATGAAGTAGTAAAATTTTTGTGTGCGAATTCTCCTTTCACTCTCTACTGCGTGTATAGACTATTTTTAGATTTGAAATTTGATGAAATTTACTTTGAGGGTTGATTCAAAGGATTGAATCGAAAACTCGTTCAAGAATTCTAAATACAATTTGTCTTTTTTTTTCCCCTCAGATAAAAAGAGGGAACTGATTGATGAATTGATGAATGAATTGACGTTTCCTCTCTTTCTTAAAAATAAAGTAAAAGTGGGAGTAAGCTCAATTCTTCACAAAAAACTACAGAATATTGGTGATATTGCAACGAGGAGCACCGTTTGATTTTATTATTACTGAATTTTTAAAACCAGATTTGAGGGCAACATCACATCAGCCCTAAAAATTCAAATTTCTCTAGTTGTTAGTTTTCAATTATGATGTCGAAGTATCAAAACTCAAACTAGCATCTAAACTCGTGACTCACTTTTAAAAATAAGATTAAAAAAATAAAAATCCTAGTAGTTTTAAAACTGATTCAATTTTTTATCAATACAAAATACTGTCAGTTCTCAAATCAATTTCATAAATATGTCTACGAACTTCAGAATGAAAAACTTCAGGATTTTTCCAATTTTTCTCACGGATCAAAATGACAAAAAATATTTTTTTCCAAAGTTCAAGAAACTTTGCACTTAATGTATTTATATTCTTTAAATTTCCCTCTCTCTTTTCTAAATGTATGTACGTGTTGAAATGAAAAGGAAACAGGGAGAACTGAACAAATTTTGATTTTATGGTTTTTTTTCATGCAAAAACGCTACTCTGCTCTGCCGATGCACTTCGTGAGAAAATCCCAAATTCCAAAAACGAATCCTGCCAAGAACACTGATAAAATCAAACACACCACTGGAATCCTGGATCACGAACCGAAATCCAAAAGAATGTTCGAGGGCGGGGGGAGAACAAAAAAAAAAAAAAAACCAACGATAAACATAAGGTTTGGACGCACGTGAGATACGATCAACAACGAAGACGGACTGGCGCGGTAGCGTTGCGGCGCCAACTCGACTGAGACTGAGCTGGTCGTCGCGACGCCGATGCCGACGCTGGAGCATCGACCCACATCGGGGCACCTGAGCAGCCAGATACGCTCCATCGCCTTTCGAATTCCGTCCCGCCGCCAAACCACCTATCTCCCGGCGGGAGTACCCGGAGATACGTCGTTTTGGCTCCGTGAGGCAGAATTTCACTCCATCGCGGCTCCACTGGCCCGGGCCTTCCTCGCCCCCCCCCCCCCCCCCCCCCCCCCCCCCCGAAGAAAACCCGGCGGCTCGGTTTCCCGGCTTCGTGTCGTCACGCCATCTAGCGGTGCCGACTCGAATCTCGGCTGAAAATATTTGAATTCGAAGCATTTATGCGAATAATGTCCACCTTCAATGGAAAATTTAAAAAATAACCGGTTTTATCAATAGAAGGATCGAACTTTGGGACGTTCTTTCTAAACTGAACGAAGAATGGTAGTTCCTAATTGCAAAATGAAGTGTAAGTAAAAGGTGAAGCGATGAAAAAACATGACTCATGCTATGAGCAGACAAACTGCATTTCCCGGGTGTAGGCGAGACTTGCTTCGCGCAATGCTGCTTCGAAAGGGATTAAAATTGGGCAAAAGACGTCTACAAGCAGGAGACCTAAAACTTCCGAATTGTATTTGACTCTGGGTTTCCTCTGCACTTGCTCGCATTAATACTGACTATTCGAGAAAGCGCCGAAACAAAAGTTCAAAAAGTTTACTTTCTTAACTCCGCGTTTAAGTCTCCGAGATTACTGCTAACACCGATTTCTTTGCATTGGTTCTATTTGCCCGAATTCAACGCCGAACTGAAAATTCAAAATTTGGTCTACTTTTCAAACCCAGCGTTTTAAGTCTCCAAGAATATAAATTTCATTTGAATGATTCAAAAATTGTGTGAATAATAAATAATTAGAGGTCATTTTCCGCGCTTTCTGAATTTCCCGTATTCATGGACACTTTCCTTGGTTTTTCGTGCGAGTCTTAGTAATTTACAAACTCTGAAATAAATTACCTGACTTGTTTTAATTTTCCTTATTTCCTGGACCTCTAAAAAAAGCGAACACTATTCTGTTTTAGACTGCGAGTCCTGACATTTTCCGAATTTTTAGGGCCTCTGGTGAAAGTACCTGGACTTTTGGACTTGAAGATTTTTTCCGGATTTTTAATACCTGCAGACACCTTGATTTTCCGTGCGAGATCTAACTTTCCCGTCGGTTACCCTACAGTAAAATAACCGCGGTGGACAATGGCGATTTCGCAAGTTGGGAACACCGTTTTTTCTCCATTTAAATCCATGAAAAATATAGATTTTAAGTGAGAAAATTCGATTTTTGTACAAGGATTTAAAAAGCGGGAAAGCAGTGTTGCCAACTTTGAAGAATGGCCACCGCTGGTGGATGATCCGAAAACCTCGACGTTGGCAACTTGCCGGGAGCGCGGACGCGGGCGGTGTGACACGGTTTCGGGTTCCCATGACACTGACTTTGAGCGGGGCCGAATTGACATGCGTACGAAAAACAATTATGCACCATTCGCGAGAGCGCGAGACGCATCTCAGAATCGTCGGGCACCCGGAGTTTTCGCTTCTTCCGAACCCGACAATTATCGTCTCCACACTAAAACCAACCGCGTATGGATTTCCATCGCGACGTTGCCACCCAATCTATATGCTCATTTCTGGAAGTAACTCTGACTGGAGCTACGGCCCCCAATTCTTTCGTGAAAAATCGTCTTTTTCTAAATTCGTGACGATTGTGAATCAGAACTTATAACGCATGGTTACCCTCATAATTTATGGCACCGGCTTCAAAACTATCAAAGTAGTTGATGGTGGTGAAGAAGGGGAGATCTCCCCAGCAGGGTTAAAGGGTTGAACGTTGAACGACCTCACCATTTGGACGTATTTACATTAAAAAGTATATGCATAGGGTTTGCGTGGAACGCAGTTCCTTTTAGTTCCTCATATGAGCGTGTTCCACAACTCAAAATGAGAAATGAAGAGGTATTACAGTGAGTCTTAATCCTTTTAAGGCAAAAGCTGTTCACTGGAAAAAAACCACATTGGGTCTAGAGTCCAGACTCCTAAAAACATCGACTAGAAAAAATAATCTTGATTCTATCAGATTTTTGCTTAAATCAAGAACTAAGCCTCTTAATTTGAGCGGATTTCCTTTTGATTCAAGCAAAAATCTGATTGAATCAAGAGTATGTTTTCTTGTCAATGTTTTCAAGAGTCTGGACTCTAGATCCAATGTGGTTTTTTTTCCAGTGAACTTATTTTGCCTCAAAAGGATTAAGACTCACTGTAATACCTCTTCATTTCTCATTTTGAGTTGTGGAACACGCTCATATGAGGAACTAAAAGGAACTGCGTTCCACGCAAACCCTATGCATATACTTTTTAATGTAAATACGTCCAAATGGTGAGGTCGTTCAACGTTCAACCCTGTAACACCCAACATCATTTCTGACTATGACTGAGTTTTAAAAGAGGCGTATTCCGAGTTGAGAGGCGGCAACACTGTGATTACCGGCATGATTATGATGAGCGATGGGCGATGTATAGGACGGTAAGGAGCGGAGCACCCGCGTGACATAATGACCCCGATCTCGAAAGTCCCAACTGTGTTTGTGCTTGCGGGCCTCAAGACTGGGAAATTCAGATCCTCACGGGTCCAAGGTCACGCCATCATCCGTGGAACACTTTCCACGTGAGACAAACTTTCGGTCACTTCAGAAGCTCCGGAAGCTTGATTTGTGCTTCCACCGAAATCAAAGAAAAAGCCCAAAACACACGGTCAATCCTTTGAAATAGGTCAAATTTAACTTGATTTGCTGGAATAAAATGAAAAGTGGACAGTATGAAAAAAGTGGGACCTTCATTTCATCCAGTTTGGAATGCAATCACTTTTTAAATTGATGAATTGTGCAATGAAGAATTCTTTAAAATGAAATAAAAAAAAAAAATTTTTCAGCTGCAACATAATGCCGGATCCGTAAAAAAAGATATCTTATCTTTCGGGTGAAAATTTTCCTGAAATTTTTAAAGATGAATGGAGGCAGAAAATTTGGAAATTCTGCCTAGATTTAGACCATAATTCTCAAAAATTGAAGGAGATATTAGTCCTGAGGATCCAAGACAAAAACTCTTTGGTTGTTTAAAAACGTGGTTTGCAAAAAGCTGAAGAAAGTTTTCTACCGAAAGATAAGGTCTCTTGTCATAAATCCGGACACATATTACTTTTTTCCTGTGTAAACTAAAAAAATAGCATCACGCCGAAAAAAAAATTAGTCAATGAGCGGAAACCTGGTTTACCCTAAGAAAACAAAGGAGGGGAAAGGTTTCTCACTTTACACCAAAATTACGCGCTCGATAAATTCCATGCCATGTTACATTCAAGAAAGGAAAATTTGTCAATCTTTATTTTCGCATAAATTTTACACATGATCAGTATTATCGTCACTTCGACCCTTTAGAGATTTTCCCCCTCTAAACTATCATTTTTCTGTAATTTTGTGATACTTTTTCTACCGAGTGAATAAATTCGCACTAGAAGAGTATTATTCAGGCTTTCTATTATTATCTCCTCTCTCTCCCAAAAATAGAAAACGCCAGGGACATTGCCGGTAACAATTCAATGTATTTCATTCCTTTCTCATAGTCACGGTCAAGTCATACGACCCCCCATCGACTCTGCGATTCTAGTTCTAGAACGTATGTGTGGAAGAAATAGAAAACTGAGAATCATTGAAATATTCGAATAAGTACAGGCGCGAAAAAGAGGAAGGGGAGTGAGCGACTGCTTGGTCGTCTAATTCTGGAGCATGAAATCGGCTCATGAACGTCGGCTGTTTCTAATAAACCAACTCAAACCGCATCACTGCATCACTTTCCTTTGTAGTCCTTCATTTAGACGCATAGAAATCAAAAGGAACTGTATCCATTCATGACATGAGCCCCGAGATCCGTAAGAATACATTCATGACAGGGATCTTGCGACAATCGACATAGTTCTTTTGATTTAAAATCGTCTATTTAGCCTCTGCCGGCACTGCACTGCAGGATATCTGTTTTGTGTTTTCATTGTCTTTCTGTCCACATCACTGCAATAAATTGAATCACTCATTTAGAACATAACCAATTTTCATCTGTGACAATTTTTTCACTATTTCTAATATTAATGCTCCGAAAAAACTATCGACCAGGTTTATTACTTTGCCAGGTTTTGGCATTGTGTCTCATTTAATTAGTAGTGATGCTAGAAAGCTTGAAGTCTTTGGTAGGCTGGGTATAATTTATGCTGTAATAACTATTGGCATTAGGTCTTATTATTGACAAGAAGTAGCCAAAATCAGATACTTCCCACGAGGAGACGAACTATCATTTTGAACTTTTAATTTATCAATATGAATTATTTTTATTTTAATTTTTGTTAAAATTAATCAGACTAAAATTTATAATAAATCTCTCCAAGTTGTCTGTAAAGTACTTTTTGAAGCTAAAATATTGATTTTTTCTTCTTTTTTTCAAAGAAAACGGAAATTAAAATAGTAGTGCTGACAAGGATGCAGAAAGGAGCGAGTACGCTCCTAAGTGGGAGCAGTTTTTAGGATTCTTAGGGTACTTCATCAGGATTTTTCAGGGAACTTGGCACGAGTCAGGTAGTAGTAACTGAATTAATTGATATCACAACCTTAGAAGTCCATTTTTACAGTTTATTACGAATGCATTTGGACGTACGAATGCCAAAAAGAACATGTTCCACGCAAATCCTGTGCACATAGTTTCTTTTAGCAGAAATACGTCCATATATTTTACAGCTCATCAGAAAATTGAGATACTCGGTTTTAACATCGACCGATTTATGGTCCCTCTGAGGAGCAATAAAAGAAAGTTATCAGTTGGGCAAGTTTCCTCATTTTTCACTAGTTTTAAAGTTGAATAATCAAAACACGATGATTTAAAATCACAAAAGAATGGTTGAAACTTGATTGGCTGGTTAACATTTTGTCCCTTCAAAAAAAAAAAATCGGAACAAATAATACGGGCCAAACTTTGCTCCATTCGAATTCAATTCGATAAACTATGCTTCAGTCCGAAATATTCCTCGGTGAAAAAGTTGACTGAAAGGAACACAGAGTAAAAATTCCATTTGACTTCATCGTTTAAGAAGGAACGAGCAATAAATTGTGAAAGACTTTACTAGCCTAACCGGACAGCGCAGCACGACGTACTTCGAGGCAATAAACGAATCCGAACTTTTAGGATGGTATAATTTGAGACTGCGGCCCAAAAAACACAGAGTATTCTTGCGCTAATTCATGTCCTCTCTCTTCACCATGCGATGAGCCATATTTTTTTCGTGACAAAAACAATTGGACAGAACAGAGTAGTCGCCTAACAGATACGCCTGCTCTGGAACTTCTTGAAGAAGAGCTTACCTCTTGAATGGATGAAATCAATGGGTTTCAGCGAAGTCTGCGTAACTACATAGATGTTGCCTAATTTTCGCTGATGTTCATTTTTAAAGAAGAAAATTAAGCAACACAGAAACTTGAGTGCTATGAGTATTTTCTGTATAATCTAGCGTAAATTCACAAAAAAATTAGAAGCGTCAAAAATTCAGTTTTCTGTCAAACAAACTAAAAGTGAGAGAAAACTAGGCAGCTTGAAATAGACTATGTGAACATGTGCTATGGTGCTTTTTAAACCCAATATAGTGAGCCATAATGCGTGCGGCACGCTATCTATTTGGGGTCAATGATGAAGGCGCTTGCGTGCAACTATTCGTGCTTAACGGATGCCTGTATTGCATATCCGAAAGACTGAAGGCGCTCTGTGTTTCCTCACGCCACCGCTTGCGATAGGGCATGTAGCGATTGTAGCGCTCTGTTTTTGTTGAGTCATTGAGAAGCTGGACTTCACTTTGCGATTGAGAACTACAATTTCAGGCTCAGTCTCGAAACAACGTACGTACCATTCAGTCACCGTTAATTTAGAGTCAATTCTGCCAGAATCAAGGTAAACGTTTTTACTGGTACAGGTAACCATTCCTCTGGCAGAATCGACTTTGAAATCACGCTGTGTAAAATACGGCGTGAAGGAATGGTAAATTCTACCAATCTTTTTTCTCGGTGCGGGACTGAAAATTCCAATGCTCCATCAGAACCGAAGTTAACTATTTCTCCGTGCAGACACATCGTGCCTTTCAGATTCGAAACAAGGTCAGGAATTTGATTCATGGGTTTTCAGGTGAAAATTCGAGCAGAAAACTTACAATCAGTCTTTTCCGCCTCATTAATCAGAGACGGAGTGGCAAGGGCCAAAAGCACGCCTTGTTGAGGTGGCGTATCTGGCCGATGGATCATTTAATTATTGAGATGTTGCAGGCGCAGGCGCTTCGGATCCGCTGCTCCTCGGAAAGCAGTGGCCGATCATCGAGCGGATAAGCTGACTCGATCGCCGCCAAAACCTAACACATCCATTTTTTGATGAGCCCTCAGCACCGTTAAAACGCTCGCAACTTAGGGTTTGTTCGCGGAAAAGGATGAGTAGTTTCTGCGCCGATCGAATCAGGCAGGCAGCCCAGTTTGTGACCGACGCAACGGCGCACTATGGAACAGGGCGAGAGCTCGACTCGACAGAAATGTACTGATGATTTTGCACGGAGAAAAATTTAAAAATTCGGGAAACTGTTTTTCAACTCTCGAAAAGCATTAATCGACGTTCACACACGAAAAAAGCAACAAAAGTTATTTTTGAGGCCAAACTAAATTCTGTTAAAAATCTGTTTCGCGTGAAATTAAAAATTAGTTTCAAGTAGATGAGTAAAGTGTAATTTTCCTGAAAGCGTAAGGCGTCCGGGACATGAAAAACCTTAGCACGGGATCCATGAAGGAACGAAAAATAGTTTGAAATTCGTGGAAATCGTCCGAGAATCGATGTAAGAACGGGAATTTCTTCTCTCGACGTCTCGAGGACAAAATGTTTCAATTGGACGTATTTCTATCAAACAGAGCTATGTGCATTATGACGTGAGCCCTGCTATGCATACAGTCTTGTGGGTCTCAGGGCTCATGTCTTAATGCACACAGTTCTGTTTGATAGAAATACGTCCAATTGTAGACGGTCCCCGTACTAGGTCGAAATAGAGATACGCTTTTACGTCTGATAAGCGACGGTTTGACCGCGGTATCCCGTCGGAAGATCCCTGAAAATCGACTTTCTTCCAGGTAAAGCCGGATCCTTGACCTCTGTGCGGCGGTTCTATGCTGCGGGCGTGAGCTTTTGACGAGTCGGCTCGGAGCTTTCGGGGCCGGTTCGTGCCACCTACCGAGTCAAGAGCGCTTCTTCTCTTCTGATGAATGTTATTAGCGCCTCCGAGCCAACCAACCACGTCCAAGCTACGCGCAGCCGACTCACTTCTTATCGGCACACCAGAGGAGGGGCTCCTACTGGTCCATACTCCCATGCTAAGGAAAAACGCCGAATAAACATTCTGATGTTGCCAAATTTCTTCCGATGAAGTATTTGTTTCTGAGGGTAGCTGGAGATTCTTTTTCCTTAAAATAGTCAGAATTAAAAGGTTGAAATATCTTGAAAATTCTCTGAAAAATTCAAACGGAAAGTTTCACGGGTTTTTCAAATAATTCATACTTAATCGGGAGAAATTTGGCAACAACCGAATAAGCATACGGCGTTTTTCCTCAGCGCGGCGGCATAGGTTTCTAAACAGAGAATACTGTCGTGAGGAGAGAAAACGCAGTATGTATATTCAGACGTTGATACGATTTTTCCAACAAAATATTTATTCTCAAGAAAAATTGTGAGTATTTACTTCAAAATTTTCAGATATTTTAAGTCACATATAGGAGAAAACGCTGTGCAAGATTTAAAAAGAAATGTCCATAAATTCTCAAAGAAATTCGATTTTTATCGGCGGAAATTTGGCAATATCTGAATGTTCTTACGAGGTTTTTCCTCAGCCTCTAAGTCCCCCTCCCCGTTGGTTCATGGCCTCCTGTGTATGGATATTGTGAATCGGTAGCTTCTCTTCGACATCCGACACACATCCAAGTTAAAGTAGGGCTTGCGAAGTGGACTTGAACGCAGGGAAAGGACAGAAGTGAAGGAGAGGGGCCATAACCGAGCGTTTATTTTTCACTTATAAGTTGATTTAAAAATCATTCGACTTGTTTAACGTGTTCTGCTTAGAATTTTGATGAGAGAACATGTGATGTGGTGTTTTTTTAACCCTATGTAGTGGTCCATAATGCGTGCGGCACGCTGTATATTATGAAGACGCTTGCATGCGACTATTTGTACTTAACGGATGTCCGTGTTGCATATACGAATGAGTGAAGGCGCTTGCATGCAGCTATTCGTACTTGACGGATGTCCGTGTTGCATATACGAATTAGTGAAGGCGCTCTGGGTTTTCTTACGCCACCGCCTTGGACAGGGCGTGAAGCTCGCTGTTTCTGTTGAATCACAGAGAAGTTGGACTACACTTTGCGATTGGGAGCCTCAATTTCTGGCTCAGTCTCGAAACAACGTACGTACCATTGGTTCTCTATGCACACAAGTGGTTTCGGATGAGACAGAAATTATAGCTCCTAATTGCAAAATATAGTCTAGTTGTAGTTTTAATGAGAAAACGTGTGGTGTTGTGTAGCACTTAATTTCTTACCTTGTCTAGTGATGCCATGCTAAGAGAAAATACCCTATGAACATTCGAATATTGCCATTTCCTCTCGGAAAAACGTATATTTGAGAAAGAAGTTAGAATTTTTTCTTGAAATGTTCAGATAATTGGACTACATTTTGCAATTAGGAGCTACAATATCTGGCCTATCGATTAAAACACGTAAGTGCATACGGAAATTAATCGCATATACGTCATTCCTGAATAGAGCCAGATATTGTGGTTCCAAATTGCAAAATGCAGTCCAATTAGATCTGATCGTGAATAAAATTCTCTGAAAAATTAGAAGAAACATGTTCACAGATTTTCTTGAAAATTTTCATTTTATCAAAGAAACTTGGGCAACGTTTGAGGGCTCATACAGCGTTGTTCCGTAACACGGCAAAACGGCCCATTGACAGGCTTTTCCGTAAAACTTCCCTTCTTGACTGTCGATAAACCTATTTTGCATGAAATATGTCCGATTTTGATTGGATCGATAAAACAACGCAACATCCCGCCGAAGCGATATTATGGTTGTGGCGTTGCACGAGCTCAGTTGCGCGTGGCAAATGAGTTGCAATCGCTGTTGCGAACTATGATTCTACGATTGTGGTCGACTTTAGATGACAATCGTGATGTTACTCCAAGGAGGATCACGCATGCAGTGCAGACGCCGGTCCAAATGCGATTATTGGCGTAATTTGCCTACCGCGATTGCCCAAGCCATTGCCAGTAGAAAATTAGGTCGAGCCGTCCGTTCAATCATTGCGGCAGCCGTGCAAATTTCGAAAAATCGGTATGCATGATGGGCGCAAAATTATGAAAGAGAGAAACTGGAGCCAGGGATGCAGAAAAAAATCTAGAATCGATGTGTCGTGTGTGGCGACTGTGGCGTGAGGAAATCTGTGTTCGCGTGAGGAAATCTGTGTTTGCGTGAGGAATGTCGGAGAAAACTATTTTTTCATTTATTAACCAAAGGGATAGAATCAATTTGCGCTGGTTTTTGAATAGCTTTGCTCGACGCGTTCCCAAGACCTCCTCACAAATTAAGAAATTTATTAAAAAATGAGGTCATTTGAAAATTCAGAGGGAATGGAAATACACCAGCTCAGAATAATTAAAAAGTCCAGGAGACACAGAAGACTGCACAGTATGAGAGAGAGTTAGCCTAAGAAAATTATTTTTTGTGCCAAAGAACAGGTACTGAAAGACACTTTAAAGGATTGACATAGGTAGCTCGTGTTTAATGATCTCCATGGAATCTAGATATCTTCAATGAAATATTCTGCAGATTTATAGAAAAAGGGGTAAACTTAAAATTTTCCTCATACAGTCGCCCCTCGATAATTCGAACCTCTTTAAATCGTTTTTCCATACTGAGACTGACTCTTCAATTCGAACACCCTTTAACATGAAACCTCCATAATGCGAACAAATTCCTTCGTTTCTTGAATTTCGAATAATCGGGGGCGACTGTAGTAATTTTTTAATTTTAAAAGTATATAGTAGATAGATGTAGAAGTAAAATTGGTAATTTTGTGGCGTTTTTCCATTCGGTAACTCATCTTTTCTCTGCAATATTTTACAATGCACTCATTACCGAATTTTTTTGTCACACAATTTTTGAGACGAACTTGAAAATTACAAAACGTCAAGAAATTAGTAAGTGACGCGATACTACGGGTAAACGAATCAATGCCTAAAAATAAAACACCTGTCGATCGTATGCACTCCATCATAGCGGCTCCAGCTCACAGAGTTACGAGCTTTCGTTGGAGAGTAAAAGGCATCCATTGTTCATTGGGTCTACCTCGTTGGCTCATTATTCCTCGATAAGTTCCTCGTTATCGACGATAAAATCCACGATTTTACGACGGCGGCGAATAAACAAATTACTCTCAACCCCCCCCCCCCCTCCCATCCTGTCGGTTAAATAACTTCCGAAGTCGTTCATTCTCATCCGCGCTGATTAATTTCCACTTCAACTCCCGGCCAGCGGCCAACTTGCCAGATCGCCGAACGTCCATTCATACTTCATCTGCAGGCTGATCATTGAAATTGGTAGACAAAGCGATCGACAAAGAAGATAAAGGTGAAATGGAGCTAGGAGAACTGAATCTTAGTTTTACGAACCAAATACCGGGAAACTTCGGGTCGACCGAAGTTTTTCTGTTCGGTGATGTAAGACTCCAGAGGGCTGATTATTGAAATGGATAAACAAAGCGATCGACAAAGGATATGAAGGTAAAATGGAGCGATATACCATTGGTTGAACGGGTGGTGATTATGGACTAAGGGGAAAAATGATGGACTGACTTAGAGGTTTTTCGTGGGTTGCCGTTAGTTAGTCTATTACTTGCATATTTTGTCCACTGAAATCGCCCTCTTCCACAAATAGGATCGCTTCATTTTCCTTTTGTCTTCTTTGTCTATCGCTTTGTCTATCAACTTCAATAAGATTATTATAATACTCATGTAGGGTGTCCAAGGTTTATAGGCGCTAACCTGTTGGAGCATGTTCTATGGGTAAAAAAAAAAAATGTTCCTCCATAATTTTTCTCTTTTTTATTATTCTTAGTTGGAGCTAAAGCCCCAAAATTTTTTAGATCATCATCGTTTTTTCTTAATTTTGGCGGCGGTTCTGCATCGAAATTCATGAAAAAATACTGCCATCGCCTAATTTTCAGCGCTGAATTCCAAGATAAAGAGGGCAATCAGATGTTCTGAATCTTTCAGAGTAAAATGCTTAGTTTCCACCATGCCTTAACCCACTGGAAACAGCATAGAGTTTGGGATTTCGATATTTTTAGGGCACGTTTACTTCCGACGCTACATATTAATTAGGGAAGGTGGAATTTTTCATGAGTTTCGGTCCGGAACTGTCGCCAAAATTCAGGCAAAACGATGATTTTCTTTAAAAACAAAATGGGGCCCCGGAGCTCCGAGGGGACTTTTTCGGAAAGAATTTTACGAAGGAAAAAAGTTTGATTTTGACCCATGGAATGCACATGCAGTCTGGCGGTTGTACCTCGGGAAACCCTACGCAGAGAGAGAATATATTGTCAGCTACGTGATACGCGTCTTTTTCAGAGCTCCTGTTGTACATGGATCTCTTGAGCCTACCGATTTTCGACTAAATCCGACACCACCGCGCTCATTTTTACGTTATGTTCCATAAATTTATGAATTCTTACGATTGGCCATGGATTCCCGCAATTCCCGCTTTGGGACGGAACCCACTCATTTCGGCTTTCTCTCTCTGTGAAGAGGGGGGCGGGGGGCCTTGGAGTACTCGGGCGGGGGGTGGTGGGAGAAAGGCGACGTGCCCGATGGACCGGGCAGTTGCGCCCAAGCGGAAAAATTTCCGTGTCCCGAGGGAGTGAATCCACGGGTCCCGGGAGAGAAGGGTGTCGCAGCCCCCCCCCCCCCCCTCCCAGCCAGGATGCGGCCGAAAATCAAAAGTGGCGCGAATCGCTCATCACGCCCTTTGGTGCTTCCGTCCAAGTCAGTGGCATGGCGTGCTTTGCGATGTATCGACTGATGCTGCCATGTAAACCTATGGAAAAGGATCGATAAACAGGTTTTTCACGACGAACACCTCAATAATCGATTCTTTACCACGACTTCAAATGGGGAAATATCGATAGTCGATTATTCACGCCTTGTCCCTGGTCCAAGTTCCATTCGGTGATATTCAACTGTTTGAATCGCTCCGGGCGAATTAAACATTTGTTCCTAACCACGGAGGAAAATCGAATTTGTTAAAAAAAACACTTTCTTGAGCGCTTTTTGTTAAACTGAGGTGAATATTACCAGCGACAAGGAGATGACTAATTGTGCTACATGCAATTTAATTAGATGAAACTGAAGTGAAAATAATTTTTTTGATTGTTGCAGCTGAAACAATTTCTTTTGGCAAGAGAAAAATCTTTCCTAATTAGATCAATATTCGATGACAATACAGGCTATTTGATATAAATTGAATTGACGAGAAATAGTAATTGGCCGTGAAGACTTACTCATGCACAGGATTAGAAGGAGTGGAATTATACCTTCAGTTGAAACCATGAAGAAACCGAAGACACTCACCTAGAAAAAAACAAAAAAACATACTGTATGAGTTGAGGAAGTAAAAATTTGATGCAAAGAGCACGATGTGCTCTATGAACACAATTTTTACAGTTTTGGTACTTCTATGAGCGCATCTTGATACGTGATTGATAGATTAAGCCAAAGAGGAACCAAGTCAATGCAATAAATCTGAGTTTACGCAAGTTCCCTAAAAACAAGTGGTTGTGGAATGGGCGATTAAAAGGTTGTTTTGCAATGAAAGATCAATTGGCAAGAAAATTATTTCCAGAGGCTAGATTTGTTGCAAAATCTCAGGGTTTTCCACGGAAAAGAAGTTGGAAAATCTAATTAGAATTGAACTGAACTCCATACCTTGTCGTTGAGCTCTAGTAAATAAGTAGTTAAATTCCAAAGAAACCGCATCTAAGCTCTAGTGCCCATGTAACTTTTCATTATACTTTATACATACATTATATACTTCATAAAGTATACTTTTCGGGGATCAAGTGGACTACATTTTGCAATTTGGAGCTATAAATTCCGGCTCATCTAAAAAAACACGCATATGCATAGAGAAAATAATGGCACATACGCCGTTTTTGAACCGGGCCAGAACTTATAGCTCCTAATTGCAACATTTAGTCCAAGTGATAGTGCAGGAGCAGGTACGCTCTGACGTCAGAGGGGCGACGATATGAGTGCAAGATTCATTCCATGTTCACAAAAATGAATTTAGATTCCACACCTCCTGTGATGAAGGCTCCCGTAAAATGATACATGTTTGCCATCCGCGTAACGTTAATGGTCGACCAGATTTATATTCCGGTTTCCATTATACAATCAATTGAACGGGATTACAGATTGGTCTAGCAAACTCCGACCGGTATATTAATGTATGATGGAGGATCAAAATTGAACTGAACCCTACACGAGGATGGACATGATGCCCGAAACTTATGGACTATCATATAGTCCAGGCAATTGGGCATCAAATAGGGGCTCTTGGGGAAAATTTCCCGGAAAACTTTTTGATGAGTGATTCCTATGTATTTTTGGACGCTGAATCCGAATTTCGCATTTGTGTAAAGATCTTTTCGCCGCTAAAGCCGCCATTTTGAAAAAATGGCTTAAAAATGGCCTAAAATCCCAATTTTTGAAAATATCTCGCTTATTTTTGATTTTTTGACCAAAGTAGTTATTTTCAAAAATAAACTACATAAAATTCTAAAGAAAACAGGTTCTTATCAATTTTTTGATATGACTGAAATTTCAGCCGCCAGAGCGCGCTGAAAAAACCGCCAAAATTCGAATTTCGCGAAACTTGCGCTTTTCTCGTGAATAACTTTTCTCGGGGTGACTCTAAGTGAAAAATCTTAACTATTAAACTTATAGAGCGACAAATGTAATACTAGGAGTTGCTTTTTTTATTTTTCTTAATCCTGGACGCCACTGACAAGCTTTTGAAGTTGGACTGAAAAAAGCTGAACCGAGCATGGACAGGGTTCGCCAGTATCTGCGTAATTTCTCTTCTGTGGATTTTCCTAGAGGACTTATTTACGAGTCAGATTGTAAAATTTCATTGGAAGGTGACACCCCCCCCCCCCCCTGAAGACTCCCGAACAATTGAATGTCACAAATTATCTCCCCCCCCCCCCTCTTCACTCTGGCAATTACCGCTGTTTTTAGTGAATGAAACGTGAATGCAATGATCTCATCGGTGATATTTCGAGCAAAAGTTTATGTTAAGTTAATTTACAACACATGGAAAAAAAATGGAAACACTGATTTGCATGTTCAGGGAGTAGTGAGATTTCACATATGAAACATAGCTCTGAAAAATTGACGAAAACTATTCGGCGCGGGGCCAAACGACTCTGTGTAACAAAAATCCGCCGTCGATGACATGAATCGAATGTTTTTCATCAATTACCTCTTCTGATGGGCTTAATAACGCACCGTAAAGTGAAGATTTTGTGTTTTTACGCATGCCCTCTTCTGTGAGAAGAGACAGCGGGAACGGTGACAGCTCATATGACAAAAACGTTGCAAGTTCCTCATCCGACTTTTTAGCAATGCAAATTCTTCGGTAAATCAAATGAGGATCGACAGGAATAATATCATCTTGAAAATATACGGCTGACTTGGCTCCTTGGCTCCTGGCTTCGAATCAGCTCTGGTGGTGGGTGAAGACATAGATTTGCTTGTGTTGCTAATTGCGCATAGCAAAGAGGTACCAAATGTATTTTTCATGAAGACAGCTAGGGGTAATAAGCCCCAAGTCTTGTACAACCGAGAAAGTGTTGGCGATTAAATAATTTCGGATAATATTCTTTTAATTCACGCTTTCACTGGGTGTGATACTACCTTGGGAATTTTTAATCAAGGAAAAGTCAAATTATTGAATATTTTAAAAAAAAATCACGATTTAATCAAATCTGCAGAGGAATTTAATGACTCGAAATCAACACGTGAAATCATTTCTGCTGCAGGCCAGAGGTTGTTTCTTACACTTTACGGCCAGACAGACATTGAGAAAGTTTCTCTAAATAAGTACAGATACGGCTGCTTTATAAAATATTCATTTCAAAATAAACAGAATCTTGGGTCTTTGCAGCAGGCTGCAGCAGAGCATGCATTCCGAACTTATTTGCAGGTCCAGGAGTGGCAGGGTGAGAAAAAGGATCCCTGCAATTGGGGCTGGAAAGCCACCAAAAATGGGCTAACGCCTATAACAACTTTGGATTCACCAGCTCCCGAAAATAATTTAAAGCTAATTGCCTGCAAGTGCAAGAAAGGTTGCCGCAAGACTTGTGGGTGCCGTAAAAATGGCTTACGATGCACCATTCTCTGTCAGATGTGCAATCAATCCTGCGATAATTTTCAAATGGAAGATACCCTACAAGGAGAGGAAGAGGAAGGGGGCGTCGATGAACCGGAAATTATGACATTCTTATGCCGCCAGTACCTGGTCAAAAACTTGAAACAGACAGTGAGTATGACGAAAGTGACATGAAAATTGAAGAACCAGCAACAAGGGTACTGCGCTCAAGCAAAACAGTGCAACGTATTGATTCGGAAACATCCAATCAAAAAAACAAGAACTCAGATGTGTCACAAACTGATCTAACGAAAATTCCAGGACCATCTACAATGCGCTGTAGAAAATAATTAGGTAGATGCTTGATTTGCATTTTTTAACTTTGTATGCACAGTAAAATTTCTTCAAAACTTGGTTGATTTCTGAAAATTCAGAGAACTCTGAAATGTTTTTTATTGAAACTAGAAAAAACTATGCAACTGTAATAATACAGTCCGTCTACTTTAAGTAGGCTTCTTTCCGTCCATTTTCCCTATTCCCGTCCAAAAAAATTATTCATGAGAACTTATAGAAATTACCTGATGAACTATTAATGTTACTCGAAATATCACCGATGAAATCATTGCATTCACGTTTCATTCACTAAAAACAGCGGTAATTGCCAGAGTGAAGAGGGGGGGGGGGAGATAATTTGTGACATTCAATTGTTCGGGAGTCTTCAGGGGGGGGGGGGTGTCACCTTCCAATGAAATTTTACAATCTGACTCGTAAATAAGTCCTCTAGGAAAATCCACAGAAGAGAAATTACGCAGACACTGGCGAACCCTGTCCATGCTCGGTTCAGCTTTTTTCAGTCCAACTTCAAAAGCTTGTCAGTGGCGTCCAGGATTAAGAAAAATAAAAAAAGCAACTCCTAGTATTACATTTGTCGCTCTATAAGTTTAATAGTTAAGATTTTTCACTTAGAGTCACCCCGAGAAAAGTTATTCACGAGAAAAGCGCAAGTTTCGCGAAATTCGAATTTTGGCGGTTTTTTCAGCGCGCTCTGGCGGCTGAAATTTCAGTCATATCAAAAAATTGATAAGAACCTGTTTTCTTTAGAATTTTATGTAGTTTATTTTTGAAAATAACTACTTTGGTCAAAAAATCAAAAATAAGCGAGATATTTTCAAAAATTGGGATTTTAGGCCATTTTTAAGCCATTTTTTCAAAATGGCGGCTTTAGCGGCGAAAAGATCTTTACACAAATGCGAAATTCGGATTCAGCGTCCAAAAATACATAGGAATCACTCATCAAAAAGTTTTCCGGGAAATTTTCCCCAAGGACTTCCCTATTGCCTGGACTAGTCCAGGCAATTGGGCATCAAATAGGGGCTCTTGGGGAAAATTTCCCGGAAAACTTTTTGATGAGTGATTCCTATGTATTTTTGGACGCTGAATCCGAATTTCGCATTTGTGTAAAGATCTTTTCGCCGCTAAAGCCGCCATTTTGAAAAAATGGCTTAAAAATGGCCTAAAATCCCAATTTTTGAAAATATCTCGCTTATTTTTGATTTTTTGACCAAAGTAGTTATTTTCAAAAATAAACTACATAAAATTCTAAAGAAAACAGGTTCTTATCAATTTTTTGATATGACTGAAATTTCAGCCGCCAGAGCGCGCTGAAAAAACCGCCAAAATTCGAATTTCGCGAAACTTGCGCTTTTCTCGTGAATAACTTTTCTCGGGGTGACTCTAAGTGAAAAATCTTAACTATTAAACTTATAGAGCGACAAATGTAATACTAGGAGTTGCTTTTTTTATTTTTCTTAATCCTGGACGCCACTGACAAGCTTTTGAAGTTGGACTGAAAAAAGCTGAACCGAGCATGGACAGGGTTCGCCAGTATCTGCGTAATTTCTCTTCTGTGGATTTTCCTAGAGGACTTATTTACGAGTCAGATTGTAAAATTTCATTGGAAGGTGACACCCCCCCCCCCCCCCCTGAAGACTCCCGAACAATTGAATGTCACAAATTATCTCCCCCCCCCCCCTCTTCACTCTGGCAATTACCGCTGTTTTTAGTGAATGAAACGTGAATGCAATGATCTCATCGGTGATATTTCGAGCAAAAGTTTATGTTAAGTTAATTTACAACACATGGAAAAAAAATGGAAACACTGATTTGCATGTTCAGGGAGTAGTGAGATTTCACATATGAAACATAGCTCTGAAAAATTGACGAAAACTATTCGGCGCGGGGCCAAACGACTCTGTGTAACAAAAATCCGCCGTCGATGACATGAATCGAATGTTTTTCATCAATTACCTCTTCTGATGGGCTTAATAACGCACCGTAAAGTGAAGATTTTGTGTTTTTTACGCATGCCCTCTTCTGTGAGAAGAGACAGCGGGAACGGTGACAGCTCATATGACAAAAACGTTGCAAGTTCCTCATCCGACTTTTTAGCAATGCAAATTCTTCGGTAAATCAAATGAGGATCGACAGGAATAATATCATCTTGAAAATATACGGCTGACTTGGCTCCTTGGCTCCTGGCTTCGAATCAGCTCTGGTGGTGGGTGAAGACATAGATTTGCTTGTGTTGCTAATTGCGCATAGCAAAGAGGTACCAAATGTATTTTTCATGAAGACAGCTAGGGGTAATAAGCCCCAAGTCTTGTACAACCGAGAAAGTGTTGGCGATTAAATAATTTCGGATAATATTCTTTTAATTCACGCTTTCACTGGGTGTGATACTACCTTGGGAATTTTTAATCAAGGAAAAGTCAAATTATTGAATATTTTAAAAAAAAATCACGATTTAATCAAATCTGCAGAGGAATTTAATGACTCGAAATCAACACGTGAAATCATTTCTGCTGCAGGCCAGAGGTTGTTTCTTACACTTTACGGCCAGACAGACATTGAGAAAGTTTCTCTAAATAAGTACAGATACGGCTGCTTTATAAAATATTCATTTCAAAATAAACAGAATCTTGGGTCTTTGCAGCAGGCTGCAGCAGAGCATGCATTCCGAACTTATTTGCAGGTCCAGGAGTGGCAGGGTGAGAAAAAGGATCCCTGCAATTGGGGCTGGAAAGCCACCAAAAATGGGCTAACGCCTATAACAACTTTGGATTCACCAGCTCCCGAAAATAATTTAAAGCTAATTGCCTGCAAGTGCAAGAAAGGTTGCCGCAAGACTTGTGGGTGCCGTAAAAATGGCTTACGATGCACCATTCTCTGTCAGATGTGCAATCAATCCTGCGATAATTTTCAAATGGAAGATACCCTACAAGGAGAGGAAGAGGAAGGGGGCGTCGATGAACCGGAAATTATGACATTCTTATGCCGCCAGTACCTGGTCAAAAACTTGAAACAGACAGTGAGTATGACGAAAGTGACATGAAAATTGAAGAACCAGCAACAAGGGTACTGCGCTCAAGCAAAACAGTGCAACGTATTGATTCGGAAACATCCAATCAAAAAAACAAGAACTCAGATGTGTCACAAACTGATCTAACGAAAATTCCAGGACCATCTACAATGCGCTGTAGAAAATAATTAGGTAGATGCTTGATTTGCATTTTTTAACTTTGTATGCACAGTAAAATTTCTTCAAAACTTGGTTGATTTCTGAAAATTCAGAGAACTCTGAAATGTTTTTTATTGAAACTAGAAAAAACTATGCAACTGTAATAATACAGTCCGTCTACTTTAAGTAGGCTTCTTTCCGTCCATTTTCCCTATTCCCGTCCAAAAAAATTATTCATGAGAACTTATAGAAATTACCTGATGAACTATTAATGTTACTCGAAATATCACCGATGAAATCATTGCATTCACGTTTCATTCACTAAAAACAGCGGTAATTGCCAGAGTGAAGAGGGGGGGGGGGGAGATAATTTGTGACATTCAATTGTTCGGGAGTCTTCAGGGGGGGGGGGTGTCACCTTCCAATGAAATTTTACAATCTGACTCGTAAATAAGTCCTCTAGGAAAATCCACAGAAGAGAAATTACGCAGACACTGGCGAACCCTGTCCATGCTCGGTTCAGCTTTTTTCAGTCCAACTTCAAAAGCTTGTCAGTGGCGTCCAGGATTAAGAAAAATAAAAAAAGCAACTCCTAGTATTACATTTGTCGCTCTATAAGTTTAATAGTTAAGATTTTTCACTTAGAGTCACCCCGAGAAAAGTTATTCACGAGAAAAGCGCAAGTTTCGCGAAATTCGAATTTTGGCGGTTTTTTCAGCGCGCTCTGGCGGCTGAAATTTCAGTCATATCAAAAAATTGATAAGAACCTGTTTTCTTTAGAATTTTATGTAGTTTATTTTTGAAAATAACTACTTTGGTCAAAAAATCAAAAATAAGCGAGATATTTTCAAAAATTGGGATTTTAGGCCATTTTTAAGCCATTTTTTCAAAATGGCGGCTTTAGCGGCGAAAAGATCTTTACACAAATGCGAAATTCGGATTCAGCGTCCAAAAATACATAGGAATCACTCATCAAAAAGTTTTCCGGGAAATTTTCCCCAAGGACTTCCCTATTGCCAAATACCCAATAACCAAACCTCAGTTCTTGCAACAGATAGACCACATCACAGAATACCCTCATGATACGGAGAGAGTGCTAAGCAATGTACACAGGGACAGTCGCACAGATCCGAATAGGTGGGCAGGGATCATCGGCACTTCTAAGTTCAGAAGTCAATTCAAATCCGCACGGCCTTCCAGACAAGATACACGTTTCGGAGAAAATTAAAGGATAATTCATTTCGGAAATAGGTATCTTAAAGATGAGCATTACGAGCGGGCAATTTTAGGCAATGCTAGTTTTTATCAGCTCCGGCTCTATGATAGAATTATGGGACTAATTGAAGCATTATAGAGGAGTTGCCAACGCCATCTGTCGGCTGAGATGCTAACCACGCTTAATTCGCTGTCTGGAAGTATGGGAGGATAAAGCTGAGAGTAATGTTGATACTGGGGGAAAAGTGGGGGTTAGTCCCTGACCGCCTCGCGGCTAGCACGGAAAAATACATTATTAAACGGCGTATTTAAAAGAAAGCGGAACCGCCAAAAGTCAAGTTTCGAGAAAACATGATAAAGTTTGATTTCTTTGACAGTTCTTCCTATTTTTGTTGAAAAAAATTGACCAATGTTCTACATGATATCTGTAATAAGACCACGGTCGCAAGAGCAGGGTTGAAAAAACAGCACTAGAAAAACAAGCAGTGAACTCCAACACAATGTGTTGATAAGGCGCGTCATTAACTCGCACATATCAACCCCTTTAGTTTTCATTTACAGAGATTTCAAAAAAGGCAAGCAGCACAACAAGAGAATTCACGATCCAGCACCTTGACGAGACCGTGTATTGTGAATCTAGAAAGCTATTCGAACAAATTTAAGTTTTTTGATCCGCCTCAAGCAAAATCTTATCAGATTCTTGAAGAAAAGTGCTACGGAAAAATTTAAGCGAAGAAAGGAAAAATTCTGTCGAATTCCTAGAAGATAAAGTCGATTTAAAGGTATTTTGGGGCTAAAATACCCAAATCACCGGTATTATAAATCCCGTTATATTATTAAAAAGAAATTGACTCGATATAAATGCAATTGTATTAAATATGTCTTGATTTTGTTATTTTAAACGTCTTTTCATGCAAAGAAGCTCAACCATGTCCATGCTTTATTCATTCATGAATTGAAAGTAAGCAATCCACATCCCGAAAATCTACCGATTTGCCGTAAAAAATCGCAGAAACTTGATATACCAGGTCGATGTACCCACTCTTTGAATTTACCAATCAATTTAGTGAGTGCACGTAGGTATGTGAAAGTCAAAATGCTATAGTCATTTTGGGTGCATTCATTTTTCATGAAACAATTGTAAGTAATTTCAATCCCGAAAAACCATAAATTTCCCGTATAAAATCGAAAAAATCAAAATATGTCGACTCTCTGACGTGAAAATTGAATTCTACGTGTGAAAATACTTATGTATCGATATGCTGAACAGAATGCCCGCCTCTTCTCGTAATTTACAAACCGTTCCTATACTCATCTTAAAATTGTTCTCAGAGCTTTGTGTTATTATCAGCTTCCATTTAAACCCCGGTTTGATGGCCGAATCGGCTGCCCAAAAAGCAAGCCATTTTTGAAGGGCTCTATGAGAAATTCGTGATATTATCAGCTCTCAGGAAATCACCTCATGGGTAAAATTGCTGATATAAATCGAGTGCTTAAAATAATCGTATTCAAGAAACTAAGGCATTAAACTATGGAGTTAATTTCGTTTTAATAATATAACGGGATTTACTTGTCTTCGGGTCAAAACTCATACAAGGAAGCCCCTTGCAAGAGGCTAATTTTTTGTAATTTCACTCAATTTTTTCTCCTTTTTATAATTGAATTGCTTGTCACATTCTGAGGTCAATCATATTAAATTGTAATTTATACATCCCCCCCCTTCATTTTATTTTTTGTTTGGAGAAGTTTTGTTGATTTCTTCGGATTTCGAATACTGTAACTTCTCTTCTATTTGGCCGATTTTTATGAATGAGACCTCTTTTAATTCGTGTTTTAACGGAGAGTAAGGAAAAAATTGCTAAAAACTCGCGAAACAATTTTTTTTGAAAATTGGACGAATCCTAGCGTGACGGTGAAATGGTTAATGAAGCGTAAGTAATTGGGCGAGGGGCTGAGGATCCCGGCATCGCTTGGCAACCGTCATTAGCTTTTGTTCGTCGAGACGCCGACGCAGTGAGCAGGAGCGTGGGAAAGAGAGGGGTAAGTGGATTCCTGTATGAGCCACGTTTAGCTAATGGTCTAATGAGTCTCGAGGCTCATCACAGATTGCACTTACACAGATTGCACTATCAGAGCACGGGTGCCAACTTTTGAAAAGTATAACCGAGGTTACAGATCTGTCAAAGCAACGTTTTGAACAAAACGGAGGAGTTAAATTCTCATTTCGAGAGTGCCGACCTGCTCAGCCATCCTCGAATCAATTCGCTTGATTCTGCTTATATATGCATATTTTAAATCAGCGCGTCGCATTCTTAGGCTTTTTTTGAAAAAACCAAGTAACGTAGACTCTTGGTATTCACTGCACATAAACTAATGAGCCCCAGAATGAGAAACAACTTTAAATCATAATTATTGATGGATAAATAAACTTTTTACACGCTTTGGAAAATCTCAGAAGTTCGCGGTAGTCACTTTTCGGTAAGGAACTAAGGGACTCGGTTATTGTATCGAGCAGGGTTCGAAACGATCGCAAAGGCGGTATACTACGTATACGCGCCAAAAAACACATTGGATCTAGAGTCCAGACTCTTAAATACATCGACAAGAAAAAATGCTCTTGATTCAATAGGATTTTTGCTTAAATCAAGAACTAAGCCTCTTAATTTGAGCGGATTTCCTTTTGATTCAAGCAAAAATTTAATTGAATCAAGAGTATGTTTTCTTGTCAATGTTTTCAAGAGTCTGAACTCTGGATCCGATGTGTTTTTTTTCCAGTGAGGGCAAGAAATACTATATTTTAAACTTTTGGCGGGTATGTTTTTCTCCCACAAAAGTGCTGAACACTGCTACTTTTAGCAGCATTTTGACAGTCAAAATACTAGCATGCGTGTTCGATGACAATTTTAAAAATCTTATTTTATTCCCTTGCCCTCACTCGCGGTATTCTTGGAACTCACGCGCTTTTTCCACTAAAGCTGATCTTAAACTGTCAGATAAGACGTTTGCAAAGCAATTTTTGTGGAGTCGCTTGGTAGCACCATGCATGCGTCCACCCTCAAAGAATAGAAATCCGTTGGAAACTCAATTTCTGAAAATTTGGTGGTTACGTTCTTCTTAAAATAATAATAATAAAAATAATAATTTATTGTTTCTTTTGATTTAAAACAAATGATTACAAAGTCAAAGTAAAAATTGTTATAAATCTAATATACATAATTTACTCTAAATATTCATCAATACTATAGAATACTATAGAAAATATCCCGTTTAATTTAAAAGTATGACATTTGAATGTCATGGCCCATGTCTTAATGCATATGTCGGAGGCAAACAGTAAAATCAGGCATTTTGTCAAATGCCTAGGCCAATAGTCAAATATTCCAGCTAAAATTGAAATTCTGATTCTTTTCCTAATTTTAGACAAAATAATTGATTGGCCCCGTAAGAAGAAGTTCTCGGTAAAAATTTGCATCACAAAACAGTATTTTAAACGATTTTTAGCTCCTGAGTAGACACGCGTCTTGAACTTTTCAGCATGTCAGAGAATACAGTATTTTTCAGAATTTCAACATTTAAAAATATGAGAAGCAACTTAAGAGGAAGAGACAAAAAGAGTTTGTAGGTTTGATGAGATATTTTACCACAAATATTGAAAACTCGTGAGCTCTCCGCCATAAATTCACAAAATTTTGTAGACAATCAAAATTTAGCTATCTGCCTATGCATTTGACAAAATGCCTGATTTCACTATTTGCCTGCGACAGGCAAGGTAGATTTACACAGGTATGGACAGAACTAAACAACTGGCCTCTGATTGGCTCTCCAGCGGCCCCTTAACGTCAGCCATTTTGGATGTTTTGATTATTTTGATTTATTATGTTCGGTTTATCGTTTGTCAAAATTTTGTGGGATTTTTTGCACAATTTTGGTTATGCGATATTAATTTTAGCGTTTAAACGCACAAACGTTTGAATGTTAATTTGATTGTAATTTATTAAAAAACGGGCCCCTTAACCTACGTCACGAGGTCATGTGACACGTACTGAGGCTCATGGGAAATTTTCAACTTTTCCATACCTGTGTAAATCTACCTTGTGCGACAGGTATAGATCCTCTAGATTTAAATGCGTGTGATGAGCAAGACAGAATCATACTGCGGTAAAATGGGGGATCATGGGTGAGTTGCTCGATGTATGGAGACGGTTTAATCTGCAGCACCACTGAACCGAGTAAATCTGCCTCACTGTTCTTGAAACTGTTAACAACACCTTGGAATAACCTCCAGGTCAGGAAAATTCGCCATCAGGATGCGAGGTGAACACCGGCAACTCACTGAACCCGCGGAATGAGTCCAAGCCCATACTACACTCAACGTTAGAGAATATACCGGCTTCAAGTACCGTACGTAGTTCGTTTAAAATGTTTGCAATAGTGCTGAAAAATTTACATAAACTTCGTGTTATACACTAGCGAAGACACCATGATAGCGAAACTGAGAGAAACTTTGGTTTCATCACAAACAGGGGAGTCTTATAGTGGTTTGAAACATCTCGCCCGGAGATGAGACGCGGCAGCGCCCTCTGGTGGCTACCAGGCAAGTAATCGTATGATAAGCGAGGGCTTCAGCTGAAAGTAGCTGAAAGCTTCCTCTCTTTCAATGCGACGCTCATTACCGATTTAAATGCATAATCAGTATTGTGAATATTGCACTGGTTATTGGTCGCTGGAAAGATGATGCAATGAATTCTACGTTCAGTTTAAAATATTTTCTTTCGTTTGAAGGAGAACTCTTATGATCCGGAAATACGATTTTATGAATTTTTCTACGATTGATGGTTCTTCATTTTACTTACTCATTTTTTTTACTTTTGTAACTAGTTTTATCTACTTTTTTATGTGGGATTTTTTAATTCGAACAAAAATTGCTTCGTATTCGATGATAGAGGAGAGGTATCGATTAGGGTCGTTGTGGGGCCCATTCTAGCTGAGATTTCTAGTTCAACTCTTCGATTTGTTGCCCTATGAAGGTCTGTATTTTTGAAATGCATCATGATTTGGTCATTTCCAGTATCTTTACAGGTTTTATAGTGGCCTAAACACGCGGGTCTGAGGGCCAATTTTGACGTAAAATGCGGATTTTTTGGCATTCGACTGTCTTGAAAAACGAGCATTTTCCGCCAAAATTGGGCTTCAAACCTATACAAGTAGGCCAGTAATAAATTCAAAAGGAAACCGAAAATGACCAAAGTTTCTTAAAATATGGACTCGAAGTGAGCGCAAAAAATTGTTGAGTTGAAAAAATTCAGGGTGGGCCCAAAAACGATCCATAGAGGTACCCCCCCTCCCCCGCCAATTAACTGTGAACGAATAAGAAAGCTTAATTTGAAGAGACACAAAGAAAAAAATCAGTAAGGTGAAAAAAAAATCTTTCAAATCAAAGAATATTCTTTAGAAAATCGAAACGCGCACATACATTGAATTCACGATGAATGTTTCACTTTCGGGAATAAGTGAGGAATCATCTAGTGGGCGAAAAATGTGAAAGGAAAACAATTGCACGGTCGCTATACAGCGTGGACATCTGGATTCTGTGTCTGTAGCTGCATCGCAATTTCTGTGAGTATCACTTAAGACAGCTTAGTCATTCGATAAAATAGAGGGATTCAGAATGACCTTCTTTTTACCCATTCTGCAACAACGAACACAACAAGTCTTCGTTCGGATCACAACTACTTTGCAATGCAACGGGAGCACACTAAAAAATGTCCGTGTTTGGTATTAATCTATGTTACTCTGCGTTAATTTGTTATAAGATTCTGCACATTCCAAAAACTAACGAAAAAATATCAACCTCGCGTTTCGGTTACCATTGTGTCCTACTTCCCATACTAACACAAAATGTCGATTACTCTTTCTCACAGTGTATGGGTGTGGCTCAATGGGCTTTCCCAGTATTATCACTGACTTGCTTTTCAGTTTCGCGCCGTTGCTGCAGCGGTGCGGTGGCGTTTGCGGACGTGGCGTTTGCGGATTCTAAGAATCGGGTGGCGTTTGCGGATTCTCATATTTTGACGGTGGCGATTGCGGACAGGCGGAACAGGGCCGGTGGACTTTGCGGACCAGAGAATTTCGGCGGTGGCGATTGCGGACGGAGGGGTAGGCACCTACTTATCCTGCCCCCCACCCCTGCGCTGTATATTAAAGAGACAAATTACCGGAGAGGCTCTGGATTCCTTTTCGTGGATGTAGAATGAAAAAAATATTAATATTAAACATTACTATTATATTAGTATAAAAACATATGAGCAGTGAACATACAGTAAATTTTTAAAAAAAGGCATATCAGAAATCGCGAGAAACTGAAAAATCGTCAGTTTCAGTCCATTTTTAGGATGAAAAACATGTTGTAAATTCTAATCCAAAATTACTGAAAGTTAAAAAATTACATACGGAAAATGGAAACACATTTTAATTTTTTGACTTTCAGCAATTTTGGATTAGAATTTATAACATGTTTTTCATCCTAAAAACGGACTGAAACCGACGATTTTTCAGTTTCTCGCGATTTCTGATATGCCTTTTTTTAAAAATTTACTGTATGTTCACTGCTCATATGTTTTTATACTAATATAATAGTAATGTTTAATATTAATATTTTTTTCATTCTACATCCACGAAAAGGAATCCAGAGCCTCTCCGGTAATTTGTCTCTTTAATATACAGCGCAGGGGTGGGGGGCAGGATAAGTAGGTGCCTACCCCTCCGTCCGCAATCGCCACCGCCGAAATTCTCTGGTCCGCAAAGTCCACCGGCCCTGTTCCGCCTGTCCGCAATCGCCACCGTCAAAATATGAGAATCCGCAAACGCCACCCGATTCTTAGAATCCGCAAACGCCACGTCCGCGAACGCCACCGCACCGCTGCAGCAGTATAACAACGCTATCAAGGAGCTTTCAGGATGTTTAGTGTGTCAGTGTCACCGATCGGCCCAGAATTCCAGGAAAACCGCGAATCGCGCCAAAATGGTCGCAACGACCGCGCAGCCTGGTCGGCTACGGCTACAAATTCCCACGGACTCTAATTCCAACTGGATATTCCGCCGAGCTCCATCATCAACCGTCCTCATCGGATGATGTATCTCATCGGTTGACGACCGTCTTCGTCGTAACTCCATCCCGGAGTGAGCTTCGAAGCTCGTAAGAGCCCGTGCTATTCGCGGCTCACTTGCAAGTGAAGTTCCGCACTTTTCTGTAATAGAGCGGGGTGGCCCCTCGGAGCTATCGATTTCCCAGTCCGGTCACCATCTCCGTTCGAATCTCTTTCACACGCAGATCTGGATATTGATCCCCCCCCTCTCCGCCCCCTGCAACCACCATCCGCTTCGCTGAGAGACATAAGCGCGACCGCAAACTATTGTATGCCTTTATGTAACCACGTGTTTTAAAAGTAAAAATAGAATCAAATCTAGAAACGCCTTCATGTTGTTGTTTAGGCAAAACGGACTACGCTGGTGTCGAAATAGTTACAGTTTGGAAAGTCAATGCAGTGCCAAACTTAGAATAAAAAAATCGGAAACGCCTTCAAATCGTCGTTCGTGCGACACACACTACGGGCCGGTGTCGAAATAGTTATAGCACCGCTAGCTAAGCTGAATACTACATATACATTACGCCAGTGATGAATGTAACAGCGTGCTTTAAAAAAGAGTAAAACACCCGGAAACGCCTTCACTTTGTGTTTTCGTGCAACACGCACTGCACAGGTGTCGATAAAGCTATCGCTTGGAGTTTCATCGCACCCGCAAAACGGGTACACGCATTGATGTGAAGTAACTTGATTCTTGACACAATTTACGACGCAAAAAGGATCGAGTCAATAATAGAAAGGTCGGTCATTAAATTAATGACTAATACTGCAAATTTTTATGTTAATTTCGTCACATTTGAAAGTTTAAGGGCTGTTTCGAGAAGAAACTTTCTAGAGGAAATCAGTGGAACCACTTTCAGAACCTTACAGCTTCGTATGAACGGAGTTAAAAATGTTTAAAGTTTCCAAATATAGTCCGACCTCTCGTACTGACTCGATCCACTGAGCGACGACGCAGCAGCGTCAACGTTACAACTAAACTCATCAAATGATAAACAAGGTGATTCGATGGACGCCATATTTTGTGTCAGAACGCCATGCGATATATCGCATCAATTGGTTCCATATTTTCAGCTACTCATCATTTTTCTCCTATTTTGAGATCGCACTTCTATTGTCAGGAGTCTAAAGCACTCACTTACCAATTTTAACAAAGAAATTCAACGTAATAAAGGCGTGGTTTTTTCAGAGAGAAAACATCGCATTCGATACTGATATCGAAACTGCACTCGAATGCGATATTTTCTCTCTGAAAAAACAACGCCTTTATTACGTTGAATTTCTTTGTTAAAATTGGTAAGTGAGTGCTTTAGACTCCTGACAACAGAATTGCGATCTCAAAATAGGAGAAAAATGACGAGTAGCTGAAAATATGGAACCAATTGATGCGATATATCGCATGGCGTTCTGACACAAAATATGGCGTCCATCGAATCACCTTAAGTTATAAAATGTTTGATGAGCCATGGATCATCATGGCTTTTAATTGGTCGACTAGCATGTTCCTTTTCAACCGATCGGCGACGTTTCAAAGTCAAATGACATGAAGGGGCGAAACATAATCCCGACTTCAACAGACAAATTCAAAAAATGAAGAATAAGTACCTCCTCTTTTTCGGTCTCGTCAGGTGAAAGATTCTCCGGGTGATTGAGGCTCTCCCTATCCATATCCATTTGCCACCTCACAACACTTTTCGGCATTCGCGTTCGAACCTCCGAGCTGACTAGTGTGTAGTGCGTATTACTTCCGCTTCCTTATCTTCTTGGTTCTCGCTAGTTTTTTACTACCGTTTTTTTCGTTTTTGAGTTTTTAGTTCCTATGTCTTCCAGCTAGTTTTCTTTTTTCCTCATTTTTCTAGTCAATTTCTTTTGTTATTTTTGTTTATCCTTTTCTAAGTTTTTGTTAATCTATCTCCGTCCCATGTGGTAAGTCCATCTTTTCTAACCTCTGTCTCCCGATGACAGCCTAAAAATGTCTGATCCCCCAGTAGATCCAGGGGACCCCCCTGGTATTAACTCCCAAACCCAAAATGCTTCTGTTTCCGTAAGTGCCGATCCTTTAGTTAATGCTACCGAAAGTAGAAAAACGATTATTCTTAAGAAAATTGATGATTTACTGTATCCTGATAACTCAACTGGCCCCTTTGTTATCTCCTTATCTTATGATGGTTTAGGTAACAAACATGCTACCCTTATAGGTGAAGCCCTTTATAGATGTAATATTGTCGGTATTAAGTCCATCAAAAAGATTAACAAAAGTTTAGTCAATATCGAATTTGTGAAACGCGAATATGCTAACAATCTGGTTTCCAATCACAAAACTATTCTCCCCTATGAAAATGCTAGGGTTTTCATTCCCCTCAATTATATTACTCGTAGATTAGTAATCAATGACGTACATACAGACTTAGGCATTGAATCTATAGGCAACTATCTAAAAGATAAATATGCTAATGTTATCTCAGTTCGACGTATCTTCCGAAGAAATGAGAAAGGTGTTTTAACTCCTACCCCTAAACTCGAACTTCTTTGGGAAGGTACTACCCGCCCTGACTTCTTTTATATCTTCTATTCTCGTTGCAAAGCTACCCCCTATATCTACAACGTTACAACCTGTTCTAACTGTTTAAACTATGGCCATCGTGCTGAATTTAAGGGTATCTTAACTTGTAAAGGTCTTAATCGATGCCCAAACTGCTCAGACCAACATGCTGCGCATGATATTTGCCCTAATACAACCAAATGTCTTCATTGCAAAGGTCCCCACAAAACCTTTGACCCTGCGTGTCCTTCATTACTTGAACAGAAAGCTATTAAAAAAATTATGGCCTTCGAAAATCTTAGCTTTCATGAAGCAACCAAAAAAGTTGAGATGCTGAAAACCGAAAATATCAAACTGACCCTGAATGACAGACTTCTAGCAATCCAGAATAAAATTAAGGCAGGAGAGACCATTTCTATTGATGATATCGATCCCAAGAACTTCCCGGTTCTGAATAATAAATATCTAGTTCTAACCTCAAACAATGACCAAGAACAAACAAGTCCTGATAACTTTCAATATTCTATCGACGACCTTAGAAGACCCTATTCAGAAGTAGTTCTTTCCCCCTCTCCTATAAGAAAGAAAGTTAAGATTTCAGAGGTTAACGATCCAGTAATGCCTTCCGATAGATGGCTTAAAAACTATCAAATCCAATCTTCTTCTACTCAGATCCATAAACCAATCAGTGATCAGAATAAAGGTTTCTGGCCCGTTCCGAATAAAGGAAGCCAAACTATTGTCGCTCAATCACACTTAGGACAACAGCAACTTAAATTGGCTCCTCCCCCTAGTAACAAAAACTCTTCATATTCTAATTCATCTACCATACCTACGAAACAAACCCCTTCCGCTAGATCCCCGGTACAACCTCCTAATACTGGACAAAAACAAGCACCCCAACAACAATACAAACCTTCTTCTTCTACAAAATCAATAACCCCAACCAATCTCCAAACTAAAAAGACAAATCCTTCACAATCCACTATCAATACACCTTCTCCCACTCTTACCCATTCTTCTGAACCTGTCTCCTCACTAGTCCTGATGGATATTGGTAGTGAGACTACTCTATCTCCCTGATCTTCCCACCTAAAACCCAGTTCTGTTTTTAATCCCTTTTTCTTTTTTTCCCTTTCTTTTTAAACCCCCTACTTCCCCTCTTTCCCCTCTAACACTCTCTCCTTATGTCACCTCCAACTTTATCTACTCTTCCCTCAAACTTTCATATCCTGAACTGGAATATGAGATCTTTACTCTCTAATGAAACTGACCTCAAAATTCTTCTTTCTGACTTGAAACCAGACATAGTTTTGTTATCTGAAACCTGGTTAAATAGCTCTTCTCGAGTCAAATTTCCAGGTTACAACATTATAAGAGACGATCGCGACGATGGTTACGGTGGCCTCTTATCACTAATTAAAATCAAATATAAATTTCAACGTCTTTCCTTAGACACTACATCACTATTAAACTCAAGAATAGAAACACAATCCTTCAAACTTATATTTGATAATTCATCTGAATTCTTCTTTTTGAATATGTACATCAATCCCACAAGTAAATTTCTACTGAACAACCTTTTGACCTTCTTTGAATCCAATAACCTGGTTGGCAAACCTCTTTTCTGGGCTGGTGATTGTAATGCAGAACACCCCCTGTGGGGCTACCCTTCTAGTGACCCTAGAGGCGAAGTTCTTGTTAACCTTTCCCATCAATTAGATCTTTTCAATATCAACTCACTTAATCCCCAACCAACAAGAAAAACTGCTCCGGGCCGTAGCCTTAGATTCAATGATTTGGCCTTTATTTCTGAACCACTCAGTAGGAACACTTACTGGAAAGCTCTTCAAACAGGTGGTAGTGATCACCTACCATGCTCCTACTTCTTAAATAAAACAATCTCTTCAGATATCACCTCGATACCTTCCACCTCCCCATTTGCTCTTCCTAAACTAAAAAAGTTACCAAAATTGGAAAACTGGAGTTTGTTTAAATCACACCTTAATCAACTTCTCACCTGTTCCTACTACAGTTATGATAGCTATATCAATATAGTGAAAGAAGCCTACGCCAACAGCGTTAGAGATGAGAGATTACTGAAAACTCCTCATTCCCAGTTTGTCCAACTCCCTCTCTCTTCTTCGACAACCTCTATTCCTCCTAAACCCAAGAAATATAAAAGAATTCCCTGGTGGAATGAGGAATGTCAAATGTTAAAAAATAAACGTGACTTTCTCCTAAGAGATTACCAGAGAAATTGTTCCTTTTCTACTTTTTTAGAATATAAGAAGACCAACGCGGAATTTAAACTCCTGGTTAAAAGTACAAAAAAGAAAAATTGGAGAGAATTCACTGACAAACTTAATCATTTTACTCCTGCTAAAGAAATTTTTGAAAAAGTTAGGATTCTTAATAGATCACTAACCCCGTATCAAGACATTAATTTTGACTGGATTGATGATCTTCATCTAACCCTTACCCCTGATTCTCAGTTCTCTAAACAATGGAACAACTCTTCATCCTTCTCTAACTCATTTGAAAAAATTTCGAAAGAAGAATTCTTTTTGGCAATTAAGAAACTAAAAAAGAAAAATCCTGGTTTAGATGACACCTTGGTTGAATTCATTTCAGAAGCCCCCACCAAAGCCCAAAATATCCTCCTTGACATTTTTAACAATATCCTAATTACCAAAAAGATACCCGATGACTGGAAAAACGTTAAAATCTTCACTAGTTTAAAGAAAGACAAAGATCCTCAATTAGCCTCCTCCTATAGACCGATTGGAATTATCTCTGCTTATAGGAAACTTTTTGAAAGAATAATTCTCAATCGGTTAGAATTCTTTCTAGAAAAAAATCATAAACTCTCTCCTTTCCAATTCGGATTTAGAAAGGGAAAAAATGTATATCATAACCATTTTCAAATTTCCAGCCATGCCTATAAGGCGATCGGTGAAAAAGCTTATATGGCAACTCTTTTTTTGGATATTAAAAATGCCTACAATAACGTTAACTATAATATCCTTTATAAGAAACTCATTTCAATTGGCATTAACCCTGATCTAGCTCGTATTATTTTTAATCTTATTTCAAATAACTCCATTATAGTCTCATATTTCAATAAAACTACGAATCCTCGCCTCCAACCTAAAGGCCTGACCCAAGGTGGTATCCTTAGTCCGTTACTTTACCTTATTTACACCTCTGATTTATTTAGATCCCTCTCTACATCATACATTTCTGAATTTGCTGATGACATATCTATTTATAACATCCATAAGAAATTAGATGTAGCGATGGAGTTACTTAATTCAGACCTTAAGTGTATTAACAATGCACTCTCAGCTCTAGGACTTGACCTTTCTCTCCCTAAAATCCAGGCTATTATTTTTTCTACTAGGAGACTCCCTGATAACCTTTCTTTTAATCTTGATGATTTCTTAATCCCTGTACTTCCCTCGGCCACATATTTAGGCCTCCTATATACTAGAAAAATGAATTGGCTTCCACATATTAATTCTATTAAACTTAAAATTTCTTGTAAATTAAACATCTTGTCATATCTACATGGTTGTTCTTGGGGTATTAACCAGGACGTTTCTCGAAAACTTTTCATGAGTATGATTCGCCCGATTCTTGATTTCGGCCTCCCAATATACTGTAGAAATTTTAATCTTATTGAAAGAACTAATATACTCCAAAATTCTTGCCTACGTAAAACTTTAAGTGTTCTTAGATCAACTCCTACCAATAATCTAAACGCTGAGTCAGCTATTCCCCCTATCCTTAATAGATTTAATTTCCTAACAGATAAACTTCTAATCAGAGCAATGAGCATTAAACACAGCCCCATTATAAGGAATATAAAGATGCTTGAGAGATCAATTATGAATAGTAACTATTGGGTTAATAAACAACACCCACTTTTTCTTAACAGATGGATTCTGAGAAATCCTTTACTTCCCAAAATCTTAAAAAGCGATTTGCCGTGCTCGCTTATGAGAGATCCTGTTTTCCAATTTTTCCAACCTAATACCATCTTCTTAGACATTCCTAAAAAAAAACTATCTGATCACATTTCAATCCAAATGAACTTTAACGAATTAATGAGATTAAAATTTAGGAACTTTACCCAGTATTATACTGATGGCGCCAAGACGGCTGAATACACCACGTCAGCCTTTCTCTCTAATGAATTCTATAAAGTCTATTCTCTATCGGAATATAATTCTATATTTGAAGCCGAAACGTGGGCTATTCTCCAAGCTGTTGAACACAGTATTAGCCTTAATCTTTCCAATGTTGCAATTTGTACAGACTCTCATAGCGTATTAGTTAACCTGATTAATCAACAACCGGACCTCCACCCCCTCATTGAAGAAACTAAAGAAATCTTGTTTAGATACCGAGAAAGGAATATTTGGCTGATCTGGATTCCTAGTCACTCAGGAATATTAGGTAACGAAAGAGTTGATCAATTGACTAAATCTATTCATTTAGCTCAGCCAATTGATAATAAAATCTTTTTTAAACAATTGTTCCCCCTTATCTCCCAACAAAACTTTAACGATTGGAACTCTGATTGGATAGCTTGTACGTGGAAAGGCCAAAGACTAAAATCTCTTCTCCCTACTCTCTCTCGTAAACCTTGGTTTTATAGACTTGACTGGAAACGCTCCCTTATCACGAATCTAATTAGACTTAGAATTGGTCATGGCCTGTACCCCACTCACTTGTTTAGAATTAACTTAACAACCTCTAATTTGTGTGAATGTGGTTCCATTGGAAACCTAGAACATATCCTTTTCCAATGTGATAAACTTAAAAATAGAAATACCCTTTTTTCTGAACTTATAAATAAATTTGAAATCTTCCCACCCTATTCAACCCTATATCTTCTTTCGGTCGGCGACCTCAATACCCTCAAATCCATAGCCCTTTTTCTAGATAAAAATGATATCCACCTCTAATCTACCAAATCTTCATTCTTACACTAATAATTTCCCTATATTTTTTTTTCACTTCCACCAACCGTCTTACCCTCTGTTTTATTCAATCTACCTTTTGTCCAAACAAATCATTCTCTCTAACACATTCAATCCCTACCGTATGTTCACTTTGTTTGTTTTCCATTACCCAGTCTCTGGTCATAGGAAGTCGCTCTGCCGGGTATCAGAGCGTGAAAATGGTGAAGGGTTCTCACCCTCTCTCTACTCAACTCCTCTTTTTTATCAATCCCTCACCTTTTTCCATGTTTTTAGATTTTTCTTTTTACACCTCTAAAGTCGGTAACTAGTCACCTGTAACCTTCTCTCTACACTATCACACTAGTCTAAAGTTGGCTGCAGGTGCTTAGACACAAAGCCATAAAACGACAGAAAAAAAAAAAAAAAAAAACACTTTTCGGAGGAATGCCGCACATTTGCCGCTTCGATATTATAAAATTTCGCTTTAATATCTCATGAAGAAAAGCTTCGTCTTAAACCTTTTAATCCTAATTAACTGCAGGACCTTCATGTACGAACCAAGAAAATTCAATTTGCTGGAAAGATGGTAATTTTTTTTAAAATTTCAATTTGGTTTCCCTATTCTAGGATGCAAAACAAAAAGAGTCAGATCAAGTCAGTGCACCAGAAACCAAGTGCACACTTGGCTCCCTCGTAGATTTCCTATTCTGCCGTGCTAAAAAAGAATACCGTGTTCAGACGTTGCCAAGTTTCCTTTGATAAAGTACGAATTTATTCGGAAATATTTAATTATTTTGTCTCCCAATTTTCGGACAGTTATGTCCGTAATTTAATCTAAAATACCCGAAAATCTCAAGGAAAAATGAACATAACTTTCCTCAAAGATACACGTTGCATACAGGAGAAGTTGGCAACTTTTGAATGTTCATACGGCGTTCTTCCTTAGCACGGCAGTATTGATTATATCAATTCAAAGAAAGGAACAAACTGCACAGTGATGCTCATGGAGCTCTTCTACGGAAGTAACTGCACTTATTTGCCAAAAAACTTATTTCCTTTCTGTTAAACTCAATCCAACTGACCCACTGGCCACGTGAACGGACATTCACAACTTCACAGCTTTTAGTTCCGAGGTCGAGTCCAGTTCCGACTACCACAATATAAAGACGCGGGGAGACTAACCTATGCTGACAGCATGCGTTTCATCCTGGCACCGCGCTGTGTGAAAACGACCCATCATTCCTCCTTTTTTTCTTGCGTCTTCTTCAGCCGGCTAATCCTTTCATTCCGTCAAAGAACGGATAAAAAGCGGCCGACACACGGTGCAGGAAAAGCCTACCGCCATTGTTGCCACTTGAAATGACACTGGTTTATAAAACTTCCGTTTTACCGATGAGAGCAGAAAATTAAAAAAAACAAGGATTTGAGAACATTGACCTACTGGCTGATTATTGAATTCCACAGATAAAGCGATAAACAAAGAAGACATAGAGAGTATGGAGCAATTCTATTGGTTAAAATGAGTGGTTTCTACAGACTGAGGGAGAAAATGATGGACTGATTTTAGGGTCTCTCGTATGGGTTACCATTAGTTAGTACTTCACCTACTTCCTTTGCCCATTGCAACCACGAGCTTCCACCGATAAGATCCCTACACATCCCTTTTGTCTTCTTTGTCTATAACTTTCAATTCTCCGCCCGCTGAAAACATTAGTACGGACAATTTTATCGAATGAATCCTCCTTTTTCTGAAAAATTGTCAATTATCACCTAAGAGACTTATAAAAATTGTTTGGATGATTAAAAATCGACGAATTTCACATTCGACGACATGGAAAGGGCCTTGAATTCATTTCATGTTGAAGGAGGCATTAGTATGTGCTGCTCGCTACTTAATTCCACAAAGAATACATTGCACTGAAATTTCGCGCGTCGACGTCCAGTTACGTCTCAAAACTCGTTCACGGGAATGGTTGACTTGGAGGAACAGAACTGATAGTTTAAGAGAACTTCACAAGCATCTGTGCCGTTGATTTTTTTTTATGAATTGAAATCAATAATAGGACATCTGGGAGGGGCGACTGAACTCTTGCTTCCTTTCTCTGAAACGATCTGGCTGGTTTTAAATTCAGAAGAAGGGAACCAATATTTAGAAACTAAGATAAAATATTGATTCTTACAGAAAACTTTACTTGTGGTCGGAAAAAAACATAACTCCAGCACTTCATTAGAATGGACCGTGTTAAGCAGAAAAGAACCAAGTCACATCAGCCACAGCCAAATTAATTGGGCAATTTAATTTTTTACATGAAAACGATTATGCAGATTTTTGTGCAATTTTCACTGAATTTTCTGCATAGCAAGAAGCCAATTCATTAAAATTTTCAAAGGAATCCGCACAAACGTTCTATTGTAGAAAATTCAATTGCCCAGTTAAATTCGGCAATAGCTGAGGTGGTTTGGTTCCTTTCTGCTGAACGCGGTCCAAATTCAAATTGGTCAAAAAAAAACTATTTTTCAAGAAAAGAATAATAAATTCTACAACAAGAGGACACCTCATAATCCGAATGACTTGACAAGTGTGGAGAAGGGCGCAATTAGAGGTGCGCGAAAAGCCGCGGATGAAAATAGAATGGCGCATGGCGCACATAACGCCGCTCCGCTGACATAAGGGCGTAACTCAATTTCCTCACGAGCCCTGTTTTACGTATAAATCCATGCTTCCTGGGGCTCGTGCAGAAATCGAGGTACGGCCTTACGCCAAAGGAACAGCGAAACCGCAACGGGAGACATGGAGGGTGGGGGAGGAGGGGAAGAGGTGGCACGGTAGAAATGTGTAATGAAGCGACAAAGCGCTCACTGCAATGTGCATCCAGCATCTCCAAGGTACGTCCACACTGTGACGCGTATTCTGCCGTGCTATGAAAGAACGCCGTATGAGCCCTCCGACGTTGCCAAGTTTTCTTCGATAAAAACTGAAATTCCTGGGGAAATTGTGCAAATTTTAGGTTTCGAACGAGCGCATATTGCATCTATTAAACTTGATACGGGAGAGATTAAGTTACGCCAAGTAGACGCATAAATTACAGTTTTATTTACCCACATGCATTTTCGGCCCATAGGACCATCTTCAGTGGTATACATAGGGATCACAGACTACAAGCAAATACATGCAAAATCTAAGGCATGCGATTGAGAATTAAAAAATACGGGTGCTAACTACATTATAGCATACAGGTAGAAAGGTAAATAAAGTAAAATAATTTACAGTTTAGGGGAAACCAAGAATATATTAACCAGAATATTTTTCTCCAAAATTTTCAGACGATTCCGTACGCAATTTAATCTTAAATATCTACGAATTTCAGGAAAAAATGTTCATGAATGTTGTCAAAAGTACATGTTGTATCAAGGGAAATTCGGCAACTCTCGAATGTTCATACGTTGTTCTCCCTTAGCACGGTAGTATTGCGCTACCCTCCGGAGCGAAAACCGCGTGTGTCCATAGAGGATCTCATTGCAGTTACGTGGTTATTGACAGGCAGTGCCGTTGTCTCAGCAGGGATGCGAGCGGCGGGAACCCGGGAAATTCTTGGTTCCGCGGACGGGAGAATGTACCGAGATGGAATTAGTTTCCCTTTTCCTGCATATTTTCCGAATGCGAGTGTCCGCCGGAGTCAAAACCCCAGGAGGAAAATTCAACTCGAGCCTCGAGCAAGGTATTTTCCTGTGTGTGTGTGACCGTGCGCTGGTTGTGAATGTCGCGTATCGATGGTGAAAGTCGAAAAAATATGTATTTCGATCCTAGACTGTGCACTGATTGTGAGCCAGATACACTGAATGCTGAATTCGTCACATTTCGGCTAAAGTATCACAAGCGCCACAAGACGTTTCAAAATTTCCGCCGCCGTTTAACTTTTTTACAGAGAATTTATTCAACAAAGCTGTCCAAAAATGTGGAGAATAAATGCTGCAAAGAATTTTCTTTATACTGCCGATAAAATTCAGTGAAATGTCCAAACAGATTCAACCAAAAATGTTTCTATGAAAAAGTAGAATGACGGCGAAAATTTTGAAATTTTTCATGGCGCTTGTGATTCTCAGGCCGGAAGGTGACAAACTGTTTTGACAGTTGCAAAAATTCTAAAAATTACATGGAGATACAGAAAAACCTCTATTTTACGAACCCGATGAGTTCAGCAGATACTAATTGGGTGAAACTCAACTGCACGCCGTGTTCATAGTCGTTCCTTGTACTTAACAGCCTCCTTTCTTAGGAGGCCCCGTAGGGTTTACATGGTTCTTGAGGGAGGTTCAAAAAGATCCTTGACATAGCCTCACTGAAGGGACAATTTTAACGGATATTGAATAAAATTCATCCGTCCAACTGTGGAAATGAACCCGAGGGATTTGCCAAAGCAATAAATACCATCATTTTCTTAAACTTTAAGGACCTATACCTTAATACTTGCAAAACGCCCAAAATTTATTCTTACATAATTTGTAAATTTTGTAGTGGCAAATCATTAAATCCCTTGCTATTTTTTTTAAAAGCTATACTCTTGAATCTTTGATTCCTCGCCTAATACATATACGCACTTCCAGACTACGACAGAAAATCGTCCGACTTCAACTTTACCTTTAAAGTAAATGCAAGAATCAAGATGGTAGATCTTTTGTCGCAATCTTAAAGTGCGTAAACTTATTTGGCGTTGACTCTACTCCGGTACCAAAAAATTGTCCTTTTGATAATGCTATAATAAAAAGATCTCCTTAACGCATCCTTCAACAAAATGTGAAACATTTGAGGCTTCCCGAAGAAAGGAGCTGTTTCAGGAACAAATATAAATACGGACCTCAGCCTCAGGTATGCGCACCGACATCCCTGGTAAAAATTGGCGATAGGAGCTGTGTTTCAAAATACCATAGGAATACTTATAGCCGGCTAAAGAAGGCTACAGAAAATCATATAGCTGGCTGTAGAATGCGGAGAAAATCATACGGCCGGGCTATACGAAGCGATAAAAAATTATGAAAAGCCGGGCTATAGTTCCTATCGCCGGGCTGTTGCTTTTCTGCCATCGATTATAAAAGGCTATAAGATATTGTGTAGAGATTCGTGTGCTTTGGAAATCATTAAGTTTGATACGGAACCACCTTGATATTTACAAAACACACATTATATTTTCCTTTGATACATATTTTTTTTCATCAACTAAAATGAGAATAATCCATACAGGATGTGCCGACATTTCAAAATCATGAGTTGAATAACGCTGACTCCGCCAGATTAAATATTAGAGCCTAACACAAAGCGAAGCGGCGACGCACTGGCGCCTACAAACCTAACAGGGATACTTCACGCATTGCGCAACGCGTGAAGTATCCCTGTTAGGTTTGTAGGCGCCAATGCGCGTTTCGCGCTGGCTGCCCGCCTACCGCGCCGCAGCGTGCCACGGCGCTTGAAGCAACTATTTCACACCAGAGGGATTGCACAGTATCATACAAAACTGAAGGCGCTCTAACATATTAAGAATGACAGGCATCCTTCAAAAGTACGGAGCTTTCCTCGCAAAATAAATCAAGATACTACGGCCCAAAAAGAGAGCAGTAGTCCAAAACCTCACTAAGTCCTAACATCCGTAATTAGTAACGTTTAGCATAACTTTATCGCCAGGCTGTTGCTTAGTCGCCATCGGCTATAAAAGGCTATAAGAAATTGTGTAGCCGGCTATAGAAGCTATTGGAAATCATACAGGCTGTAGGTCTATGGTATTTTGAAACACAGATTCTCCTGCCAATTTTTACCAGGGATATTCGGTTAAGAGAACTCAACTTCAGTTCATTGAATCGAAAGTTCAATTCTCTGAACCAAAAGAAGCAATCAAGTTCCAATAACGAACCCGCAGTTTCAGAAACTTCCTCTGAATAGCTGCCTGCGTTACAGCACAATATTTAGCCCGATTAACTCGGCCACTGCCCAACGGTTACAGAACACTTCCGCAGACGGTCACCGCCGAAACACCACCTCAAACGATGGAAACACGCGAACCCTAACAGGAAATCATTTGCCCGAATTGAATGTTAATGTGCATCCTCAACATCGAGATGGGAGGGGGGGAGGGGCGAGGTGGAAATTCGGAAGCAGCCTCAGAATAGGAGCCCCCCCCCCCCTCCCCCGGGACGAGATAATACTTTCACTCATTATCGGCTTATCGGGTCCTGACCAGTCTGCTTGGCGCGCGCCTCAAATCCCCGCGAACAGCGACGAACGCCTCGCTGCCAAGAGTTACGCCTACCTAAATGGGTTCCCATCAGCCGCGCTACCGAGAAAACACATGGCTGAAAGTGGTTAAAAAACATTTTCCCTCTATTTGATTGATTTTCTTTATATTTATTATTATTCTTATTTCTATAGAGACTTAGATCTTATTCTATAAAGACGTTTTTACAACTCTTGAAAACGTTTTTATTTTAAGGATCATTTCATTCCGAAAAGAATTTTTTGTTGAGCGAAAGATATTTTTTTAATTCAAAATACACTGAAAGTTTTTTTATTAAGACATTTTTACTGTCAGAAACAGAGCCTTGCTATTTTTCAATCATGAGAACTACAATTGAATCAAAAAGCAATATTTTTCACTCAAAGCAAAATCTTCAAGCGAATGAACATTTCCATTGAATTAAGTAAATTCATTTAAAAAAGAGTTTTCTTTTTTAATCTAAGACAAATTGTTCCTTCAAAATAATTATAATAAAAAAAAAATGTTTCAATGGGAAAATATCATATCTGAACAGGTTACCAATACGTTGCAAAAACCCTATTGCCATTTCAAGGATCTTTATCATATTCGATCCCCAAGGATACTTTTTATCTACACCAGACTACTTTATTGTTCAGAGAATTACTGAGTCTCGTTGCTATCACAAGACTCCTTTTTACTGAAACAAATCCCTTGTTTCCAACACAACACAGTAGTTAACAAAGAAGTCTAGAGGATCAACATGACAGGAATCTTTGTGTACTAGATTATGACAAAGATCCGTGTTCCAAAAACAAGGTATAGTTCTTAAAATATATTTTCACGATGTCTTGGCTAAATACTCACTGAGGGGTTGGAGAAGGGTTAAATGGCGAAGAGGGAGGCTCTGCGACCAATTGGCGGCAACCGCGAAGGGGGCCCTCGGGGCGTCAGCTGATCCGCGGATTTGTTGGGCCCTTGCGCAATGAGGCCCTCGAACCGACGGACGAGGGGGCGAGGGGGGTCCCGCCGCGAGAAAGTTGATGCGAGATGGATGACGTACGATGCTGACTGGACGTTGATGGCTATCCCGTGCCGTTTCTCGGGGGGCTTTTTATGAATAATCCGTTCGTCTGCCTTGGCCCCGGCCCGCCTTTTTTATTCCTGCTCTCGTATGCGCTTTTTCTAGTATTCGTAGGTTGTAGTGTAAGCGAGGCTGCCAAATGTACGTAACTAGGATTGCCACAGAATTTAGAAGATGAAATTCCCTGACATTTCTCTGATTTCCCTGACACGTTTTGGTGAAATTCCCTGACGATGGAGATGTTGCATGTGCGAGGAATTTGCGATTTGACTTTTGATTCTCACGTAAAAGTCCCTGACTGTGGCAACCCTGGTAACTGTTGCTTAGTAATCCTTGGCGAACTTAAGGATACTACAGGGAATAGAATGGGCTTGGGACTCAAGCCAACGTGAATTAATAGTTATAGTTAAAAAGAGAGTTCGAAATGTTACCAGAGTTAAATTGCTCTAAAATCACGGTTTCTGTGTTGGCAAAGTCTGAGATTCACTCCATGCATCGCAATCTGTGTGAATTTGAATATTGCGAGCTTTCCTTTTTGAGAAATATTCTAGAGCAACAGTCGCGCTCAATCACATCAAAGCTTTGGCAAAGTTCAAAATTCAGTTCTCACGGCGCGATCAGCGCGGTAGATTTAAACAGTGTGAGCTTTCGCTTTTGAAAAGTGTACTGGAACATCGGTGGCACTTTATCACTTCAAAAGCATTCGTAAAGTTCAAATTCAGTACTTTCGTTGCAATCTGCGCGAAAGAGTTGAACGTTGTGAGCTTTCTGTTATATAAAGTGTACTAAAACATCATTTGCGCTTGATACGTTAAATCCATGGCAAAAATCAAAATTCAGTCCTTGCCTCGCGCTTCATGCAAGAGATTTGGGTATATTTTAGAGTTTCGATTTTCAACTTCTCTTCAGAAAAATGATGTAGTTTGAAGCAGATGAGTTATTCTAGGGTGAAATTTTCAAAGACCGTATTAGAGGTCCGTGGTTTGGTAATTATGCCTCCGCCGTGATTATTTAGCACCGACGCGACGGACGCGACAATCAGCGCACCATGCTCATTTCGGTGCGGTCAGGAAAAGCCAAGCGCCTTTAAGTTTTTTTTATGCAACACGCTCATCCATGGGGCATGAATAGTTGCATCTAGGCGCCGTGATGATCTTCGTCAAAAAAAGCCAAGCGCCTTCAAGTTTTTTTATGCAACACGCTCATCCATGGGGCATGAATAGTTGCATCCAGGCGCTGTGATGATCTTCACCTCTTTCCGCGCACCCGGTAGTGCAGCCCGACTGAAAAAGAACGCCGTATGAGCATTCAAAAGTTGCCAAAGTTCCCTGGATAAAATGTGTGCTTTTGAAGAAATTTAAGCATATATTTATTTTAAATTTCCGGATATTTTAGATTGAATCGTGAAAAAAATAGTCTGAAAAGTTTGAGGAAAAATATACTTACAACTTCCCCAATGAATTCGTATTTTATCAAAGGAAGCTTGGCAACGCTTGAAGGTTCATACGACGTTTTCCCTTGGCATGGCAGAGTAGGGAAACTGTGAAAAAACGAAGGGAAAAGGAGAATAGTTTAATGGTAAATGTGAAATTACCAAACCACGTTTCTCGATTTGTGACGTTGCAAACCTCCTGTCACATTTCACTTTCATAAGGTGGCCTGATCCTCATTTTGGCTCAACTCATACACTGAGCAGAAGTTTGCAACGGACGGAGGCCCCGTGGGGGTTGTGACAAGAGAAGAGAAAATGGATGGAAGGACGGCTCCTCGTAAAAAAAGAATACGAACTGGTCCAATCAGACTGCTTCACCGTTCGCTTCCTGCCTTTGCCCTCAGACTGCTAACGATAATCTATATCGACTGTTGATTCTGTCATTTCATTTCATTTACGATTTGTCTAACGGCACACCCGTCACCGCAGTTGCCAATTTCACGGGGGATCGTTATATTAGCAAATGGGAATTCGCACGCAAATTTTTTATTGTTTCATCTGAGAGTGCCTGAAGAGCTGATTTTGCAGTATTTTTTATAATTTTTTCAGACATGGGAAATACTATAAAAATAAATTTAAAAAGTGAGAGAATACACCACCCAGTGACGTCATCTGGCGGTATTTCCTATTTAAACACATGTATTTCAGCAGATTAGGTTATTCTGTCGTACCTCCTCCAATAATTGTTCGATTTATGAACCAAGGGTATCCTCGCATTCCTCGTGTTCAGCTCACTTGGTGACAGCCACTTTTACACGGAATTTATCAAATTTCAGGCACCTGCAAATTCTCCATTTTACGCTAAAAATGACAACACGGCCGCGTGCATCCTTGCCATATCCTTTCTTTAATTTGCCTCTTATACATTGTTTCTGATGGGAAAATCGTACGATACCATGGAAAAATGGCGACATTGACGGAGCCGCGACCACAGCCGCGCAATTTCACTTGTACGATCCCTGCCTCTCCCCCTCTCGCACAAACCCCTCCCTGGAGTATCGAAGCAACCCATACTTAAGCGCTAAAGAATACGCATTTGCGTTGATCACTGGCATTATAACATTTAACAGCCCATAAACTGCCTTTTAAGGGGCTTCGAACGGTGCTATTCCTGGAGAGGATTAGAGGAAGACGCTATTTCATGTCCTTTAGAAAACTACTCTGTGTTGTACTTCGATACATTGATACGCACTTACGTGGTGAAACTCAAACACGTGCCTCGATTGCGGTGCGCGTTAATTTTCGCTGAAATCTCCAAGCGCCCTGGAGAATACAGGATATTTGGCGCCTACAAACCTAACAGGGATACTTCACGCGTTGCGCAATGCGTGAAGTATCCCTGTTAGGTTTGTGGGCGCCAGTGCGCCGCCGCTCCGCTTTGTGTTAGGCTCTAATATTTAATCTCGTGGAGTCAGCGTTTTTCAACTCATGACTTTGAAATGTTTGGACACTATGTATATGTATGTATTATTCTCATTTTAATTGATGAAAAAAATATGTAGGTAGTAAAGGAAAATATAACGTGCGTTTTGTAAATATTAAGGTGATTCCGTACAAACTTAAGGATTTACAAAGCACATGAATTTCTACACAATTTCTTATAGCCTTTTACAGCCGATGGCAAAAAAGCAACAGTCAGGCGATAAAGTGTAAAGCCCGGCGATAGGAACTATAGCCCGGCTGTATAATTTTTCATGGCTTCGTGTAGCCCGGCCGTACGATTTTTTCCACTTCCTACAGTCAGCTATGTGATTTTCTATCGCCTTCTTCAGTCGGCTAAAAGAACTCCTATGGTATTTTGAAACGCAGCTCCTATCGCCAATTTTTACCAGGGTCACAGACCGAAAATCGTTAGTTTATTTACGAATATTAGTGGTGTTCCATAATCCATATGAACCATAAATTGGTTCATAAAGCCATAGATTTTTCTCCGTGCACTCCTATTATAAATATGCTCTGGTGCCTCCTAGAGTACCTTTATAAACAGAGTATGGCCATTCGTATCTTTTTACTACAGGAAAACTGTTCCGCTTTTTGATTGGTCAACGAGTTGTTAGGCTTCATGATGCTCTTAGGGCCGTAAATAAAAAAACAAGATGGCGGCTCACCGTAACATCGATGAGAAGCTAAATTTGACAAAAATTTCAATTATGCGGCAGTAACAATTTAAACGAGCATATCTACGAATAGCACACGAAAAACACATGAAAACATTGTTAAATTGCCTTTCACCTTTATCACAGGAAGATGTTAGATATGCTCCCTCAAACCCAATCCTTGGTTGATACCTCAATCTTGCTTGCTGATAACGGCCATCTTGTTTGTTTATTTACGGCCGTAAGAGCATCGTGTCAGCCTATTCGCTCGCGACCAATGAAAAACCGGAACAGAAATGACCATACTCTGTCTATAAAGGTACTCTAGTGCCTCCTCCGGGCAAGAGACCCATCCATCGTTACCAAATCCGAAGAGGAGTCCCCCCAGTTACGTCATTTTGGAAACGGTTTATTACGTCGGGACACCGCAACCGCGAAAATACTCGAAAGCATCGGAATCATCTCGTCGGAAACAAAGACCGAAGAGGCCGAGACGAAATCGGAAACAGCATCACCATCGCGGAGTCGGTAACGGTCCATTTAGCAATGATGCGATCGTTTGCCCGGGTAAATAACTTTCCTCCTTATTGCTTCCTCATTCCCCCTCGCCCACCCCCGGCCCCGGCCGTCTCCCCCGGGACGCCATCCTTATTCCGGACAGGTCCCGATTATTTCCGCCAGGAATCGCTGCAACCACCCGCGCCTCCCTTTCTCATGTCTACTCTTGCGATGACACAATAGCTCACGCCGGAACGTTAGCGCACTCGCGGAATTTTTAGGCGCAACTGAGGGTTTATGAAACATTCACACACTGAAAAAAAAAAAATCTCGGTGTATTTACTTAGAAAAGGGTAAAATTACCAAGAATTTAGGGTTCTATTTGATCCCAGTTTTTTCTTGGTAAAATTACCATTTAAGGAATTGGTAATTTTACCGAGAAATCTCGGTAAAATTGTTGAACTTTCTCGGTAATTTTACTGGACCTTGGTAAAAACGCCAATATTTTTTATGGACTGTGGTAGAATTACCGAGATAAAATGGCAAAGTTACCGGGAATTGATTACCAATAAAAGTGGTATTCTTACCTGAAAAAAACAGGAAAAATACCGCTTTTTAGGTAAGCTTACCAGTCTATCTTGGTAAAATTACCAATAATTGGTAAAAAAAGTAAGATAATAAAGGTACCAGCGGACCTTGGTAAAAACGCCGAGAATTTTTTTTCAGTGCATGGTAAAAAAAATCTCAGTTCTGCGCAACTCACGGAAAAAAATTATCACAATCCCAACTGTACTTCTAGCTGATTTCGGCGCCTGGTATTAGAGTAGTTGCACAACCCAGAGGTACGGTTAAGTCAGCTGAAAGTGTGGTTTGATTAACCATACCTCTAGCTGATGCCTTCACAGTCAGCATAAGTGTATAGATGGAATGACTATACCGCTGGCTGGTGCCTTCACACTTCTAGCTAGTGCCTACTCGTATGGCTGGCGCCAAAATCAGCTGGAAACATAGTTGAGATTGTGATTTTTCTTTTTCAGTCTGTACAAGCATTACAATTTCACGTATCAGTTTTGATCGTAACACAATTTGGAAACATTACATTCAGAGTAAGACATTTCGTGTGGAATTCGGAGCAAATGTACGCCTTCATCATACAAACACTGTTCAAGTTGCGTGCATGGAGAGTTAATGTTTAAAATAATCATTAAACCTGACTAATTATCGCCGCTCCTCTGACGTATAGGCGTATCTTTTTTTCTACATGAGCCCTGGAAGAAATGAAACTATATGGGCAACAGAGTCTACGTGTACATAAAGATACGCCCTTATGGCAGAAGGACGACGTTAAGACACGAAATTAGTGCAGTTCGGCGCACATGACGAAGAAAAATGAAAAATTTACCAAAATCTTACTTATTCTGACGGTTTGGGGTATGCAGTTCACACAATAAAGTTTTGTTAAACTTAAATAAGGTTCAATGGGTCACAAAATTGCCCTTCATTGGGCACCGATACAGCTCTACGCTGCTGTGCTGGGGAAGAATGTTGTATGAGCCTTCAGATGTTGCCAAATTTCCTTCAGTAGAATACTAATTTCTGCGAGAACTATATTCCTCGGCATTTTTCTATTATGCGGCTCGATTTAAAACCCAAAAATATGAACTTTTTCGTCAAAATCATTCTACGAGGCCACTCACAAAGGATACAGAAGAGCGCCTTCACATCAATGCGTAAACTTAATAGGAACTTCTGATACCACTATTCGTGCGTCACGGCAGTCATCTTGCATACCCGGCCATTTGAAGGCGAATCATTGACTTCAGGCGGGGGTGAGCCCCCTGAACCCTAAGAAGCCGAACGCGGGGGTCCGCCCCCTGAACCCTGAGGAGCCGGACGCGGGGGTCAGCCCCCTGAACCCTAAGGAGCCGAAAGCGGGGATCAGCCCCCTGAACCCTAAGGAGCCGAACGCGGGGGTCAGCCCCCTGAACCCTAAAGAGCCAGAACCGGGGGTCCGCCCCCTGAACCCTAAGGAGCCGAAAGCGGGGGTCAGCCCCCTGAACCCTAAGGAGCCGAAAGCGGGGGTCAGCCCCCTGAACCCTAAAGAGCCAGAACCGGGGGTCAGCCCCCTGAACACTAAGGAGCCGCACGCGGGGGTGAGCCCCCTGAACCCTAAGAAGCCGAACGCGGGGGTCAGCCCCCTGAACCCTAAGGAGCCGAACGCGAGGGTCAGCCCCCTGAACCCTAGGGAGCCGAAAGCGGGGGTCAGCCCCCTGAACCCTAAGGAGCCAGAACCGGGGGTCAGCCCCCTGAACCCTAAGGAGCCGAACGCGGGGTCCGCCCCCTGAACTCTAAGGAGCCGAACGCGGGGGTCAGCCCCCTGAACACTAAGGAGCCGGACGCGGGGGTGAGCCCCCTGAACCCTAAGAGGCCGAACGCGGGGGTCCGCCCCCTGAACCCTAAGGAGCCGAACAAGGGGGGTCAGCCCCCTGAACCCTAAGGAGCCGAACGCGGGGGTCAGCCCCCTGAACCATAAGGAGCCAGAACCGGGGGTCCGCCCCCTGACCCCTAAGGAGCCGAACGCTGGGGTCAGCCCCCTGAACCCTAGGGAGCCAAAAGCGGGGGTCAGCCCCCTGAACCCTAAGGAGCCAGAACCGGGGGTCAGCCCCCTGAACCCTAAGGAGCCGAACGCGGGGTCAGCACCCTGAACCCCTAGGAGCCGAACGCGGGGGTCAGCCCCCTGAACCCTAAAGAGCCGAACAAGGGGGGTCAGCCCCCTGAACCCTGAGGAGCCGAACGCGGGGGTCCGCCCCCTGAACCCTAAGGAGCCGAACGCGGGGGTCAGCCCCCTGAAACCTAAGGAGCCGGACGCGGGGGTCAGCCCCCTGAACCCTAAGGAGCCGAACGCGGGGGTCAGCCCCATGAACCCTAAGGAGCCAGAACCGGGGGTCCGCCCCCTGACCCCTAAGAAGGCAAAGCCGGGGTCAGCCCCCTTAACCCTAAGGAGCCGAAAGCGGGGGTCAGCCCCTTGAACCCTAAGGAGCCGAACGTGGGGGTTAGCCCCCTGAACACTAAGGAGCCGGACGCGGGGGTCAGCCCCCTGAACCCTAAGAAGCCGAACGCGGGGGTCAGCCCCCTGAACCCTAAAGAGCCAGAACCGGGGGTCCGCCCCCTGAACCCTATGGAGCCGAAAGCGGGGGTCAGCCCCCTGAACCCTAAGGAGCCGAACGCGAGGGTCAGCCCCCTGAACCCTAAGGAGCCGAACGCGGGGGTCAGCCCCCTGAACCCTAAGGAGCCGAACGCGGGGTTCTGCCTCCTGAACCCTAAGGAGCCGGATGCGGGGGTCAGCCCCCTGAACCCTAGGGAGCCGAACGCGGGGGTCTGCCCCCTGAACCCTAAGGAGCCGAACGCGGGGGTCAGCCCCCTGAACCCTAAGGAGCCGAAATCGGGGGTAAGCCCCCTGAACCCTAAGAAGCCGAACGCGGGGGTCCGCCCCCTGAACCCTAAGGAGCCGGATGCGGGGGTCAGCCCCCTGAACCCTAAGGAGCCGAAATCGGGGGTAAGCCCCCTGAACCCTAAGGAGCCGAACGCGGGGGTCAGCCCCCTGAACCCTAAAGAGCCAGAACCGGGGGTCCGCCCCCTGAACCCTAAGGAGCCGAAAGCGGGGGTCAGCCCCCTGAACCCTAAGGAGCCGAGCGCGGGGGTCAGCCCCCTGAACACTAAGGAGCTGGACGCGGGGGTCAGCCCCCTGAACCCTAAGGAGCCGAACGCGGGGGACAGCCCCCTGAACCCTAAGGAGCCGAACGCGGGGGTCAGCCCCCTGAACCCTAAGGAGCCGAACGCGGGGTCCGCCCCCTGAACTCTAAGGAGCCGAACGCGGGGGTCAGCCCCCTGAACACTAAGGAGCCGGACGCGGGGGTGAGCCCCCTGAACCCTAAGAGGCCGAACGCGGGGGTCCGCCCCCTGAACCCTAAGGAGCCGAACAAGGGGGGTCAGCCCCCTGAACCCTAAGGAGCCGAACGCGGGGGTCAGCCCCCTGAACCATAAGGAGCCAGAACCGGGGGTCCGCCCCTGACCCCTAAGAAGGCAAAGCCGGGGTCAGCCCCCTGAACCCTAAGGAGCCGAACGCGGGGGTCAGCCCCCTGAACCCCAAGGAGCCGAAATCGGGGGTAAGCCCCCTGAACCCCAAGGAGCCGAACGCGGGGGTCAGCCCCCTGAACCCTAAAGAGCCAGAACCGGGGGTCCGCCCCCTGAACCCTAAGGAGCCGAAAGCGGGGGTCAGCCCCCAGAACCCTAAGGAGCCGATTGCGGGGTCCGCCCCCTGAACCCTAAGGAGCCGAACGCGGGGGTCAGCCCCCTGAACCCTAAGGAGCCGAACGCGGGGGACAGCCCCCTGAACCCTAAGGAGCCGAACGCGGGGGTCAGCCCCCTGAACCCCTGGTCCCTAAGGAGCTATAACCGGGTGCTAAAACCACCTGGCTACTAAGGACCCAAAGACGGGGGCTGCGCACCTGGCACCTGGAAATCTGACCGACTGGAAACCTTAATCAACGGGATCCGTTACCCATTCGAAAATTTCGCTTTACCGGAAATCGCAAAACCTAATTTCTACTCGACCGGAAAAGTGCCCCAAGCGATTTAAATGTCGATTTCACAAGAAAAAATACGTAGGTGTCGGTGTACGGTGTAAGGAGCCGAGCGCGGGGGTCAGCCCCCTGAACACTAAGGAGCTGGACGCGGGGGTCAGCCCCCTGAACCCTAAGGAGCCGAACGCGGGGGTCAGCCCCCTGAACCCTAAAGAGCCAGAACCGGGGGTCCGCCCCCTGAACCCTAAGGAGCCGAAAGCGGGGGTCAGCCCCCTGAACCCTAAGGAGCCGAGCGCGGGGGTCAGCCCCCTGAACACTAAGGAGCTGGACGCGGGGGTCAGCCCCCTGAACCCTAAGGAGCCGAACGCGGGGGACAGCCCCCTGAACCCTAAGGAGCCGAACGCGGGGGTCAGCCCCCTGAACCCTAAGGAGCCGAACGCGGGGTCCGCCCCCTGAACCCTAAGGAGCCGAACGCGGGGGTCAGCCCCCTGAACCCTAAGGAGCCGAACGCGGGGGACAGCCCCCTGAACCCTAAGGAGCCGAACGCGGGGTCGGCCCCCTGAACCCTAAGGAGCCGAACGCGGGGGTCAGCCCCCTGAACCCTAAGGAGCCGAACGCGGGGGTCAGCCCCCTGAACCCTAAGGAGCCGAACGCGGGGTCCGCCCCCTGAACCCTAAGGAGCCGAACGCGGGGGTCAGCCCCCTGAACCCCTGGTCCCTAAGGAGCTATAACCGGGTGCTAAAACCACCTGGCTACTAAGGACCCAAAGACGGGGGCTGCGCACCTGGCACCTGGAAATCTGACCGACTGGAAACCTTAATCAACGGGATCCGTTACCCACTCGAAAATTTCGCTTTACCGGAAATCGCAAAACCTAATTTCTACTCGACCGGAAAAGTGCCCCAAGCGATTTAAATGTCGATTTCACAAGAAAAAATACGTAGGTGTCGGTGTACTTTAGTCATATTAAGTGCATTTAGTCATCCATGAATCAAAAATGAACAATTTCAATCCCAAAAAATCGTCGATTTTCTGTAAATAATCCTGAAAAATCGATATAACCGATCGACATATCGACTCGTCAACATTCAAGCTCGATTTAAAATTTGAAAATGCACGAAATGCGGATGTTCCTATAGTAGAAAGGGGACTATTACCTTTGAAAAGAAAAGCTGCTGATCGAAATTGGAACTCACCTGGAACAAACAAAGAAGAAAATTATGAGTAACAGGCTGAAGGAAGGTGATTTGTGATGAAAAAAATCGAAAAAAGTAGGTACAATATAGATGAATAATATGCAAAAAACATTTTAGTTGATGAACATAATAAGTAAGTAGTAAGTGCGATAAAGAAGTCTACGAAAATTAAGGGTAAAATTCGAGGAGGAAACTCCGTCATCTCTGTAACAGGATATTTGACACATGTCGCGTGCCGCACAGTATGTTCGATGTCGAAAGTATCAAACACAGCACAGCCATACAGCATGTGCGTATCAGCGGCAGCGTTTGAAACCCCTTCAAAAACTATTGATACAATTTGTTCAACATTCCGGACGCTCTCGAGTATAAGCGCTCCGATGAAGGCGAATCATAAACGACGGACGTTTATAGACACCTGTTGATCGCAGCAAGCTGGTCCGCGACCGCGCGGTATGATTTCAGTTGAACAAACATGTTGTGATACATGTTGCCTGAATGTATTCCACTCTCCGTAAATCTCTTACAGATATCATATTTTTGCTTCAGAGTCTTCTACGTGAAAATTCGGCGATCGAGATTAAAAGTCATGCATCAAACTCCCTTTTCGTAAGTGCAATTTGAGAAACAGGAAATCATTATTACTTGGAAAAAATTACTAAAAGTACGACGAAATATTTTTATAGTAGCTCATAAGAAGTAGAATGCTGCTTGATTCGCGCGATTCTATTCTTAATTTAGAAATGGATCTTCTTGAAAGTAAATTCAAGATTACAGATACTTGCTCAGATCAAGCCATTTCTTTTTTTTTTTTTTTTAGTGTAGATTCGGCATCTTGAAAACTGACAACATTTGTCAAAACAAAAGCCGGCAACCCACGCCCACCCGACGATTTAAAAAAGTAAGGGAAACGTCAGAAAAAATGTGATTGCTAAAAAAAAAAAATACTTTAAATAGTAAAGTCACTGCCAACAACGTAAGTAAACACGAGTCCTCATTAAAATTAAACTCGGAAATTTAAATTCTTCATGCGACTTCACGAAATACATGGGCAAAGATATTTTTTCGTGTGCAATGCGGAGTTGGATTTTGCCGTAAAGAAGTCGTTTTTTCGTTTTCTCAGCTATAAGATTCAACGATAAAATGTAGGTATTCGCACTGTTTACTTTCTGAGCAAGTATGAATTAAGGAAAGTGGTGCAACAGCCGCATGCTGTAAATTGTAAAGCACCAAAATGAAATTTACGTTGTTCGTCGACATTTCATGCTAGATTATTTGTATTATTCAACTGTTGATAACTGAGGCGCTGGTGCAAAAAGGACATTTCTTGATTGCGGTGTCTCAGAATCTCCACTGACAAAATTCCATCCATTTAAATCCATTATGATCGATTTAATCCATTTAAATCCATTTAATCCATTTTAATTAAAGCAAATGAATGGAATTCATTGAAACTTGTACTCAATTTTTTTCATGATTTTACGACGCTGGAAATGAAAAATTTCAGAAAATTTAATGAAGAAGTTCCTCGCTAAAATATAAAATCTCATTGAAGATTTTGAGACATCGCGACCAAGATATGCTCTTTTTGCACCCAACGCCTCAATTGCAGGTATCACACGTTCAAAAAATAATTTTACTTCATTAATTCATGTCAGACTAAAAGAAAGCGTAGTCCATGACAAAAGAGGACTTCAAACACCAAACTTCTGTAGGTAATTCCTACAAATAAGATTAGAAAAAAAGGAAATCTGTTGGCGCGTATACGTAGTATACCGCCTTTGCGATCGTTTCGAACCCTGCTCGATACAATAACCGAGTCCCTTAGTTCCTTACCGAAAAGTGACTACCGCGAACTTCTGAGATTTTCCAAAGCGTGTGAAAAGTTTATTTATCCATCAATAATTATGATTTAAAGTTGTTTCTCATTCTGGGGCTCATTAGTTTATGTGCAGTGAATACCAAGAGTCTACGTTACTTGGTTTTTTCAAAAAAAGCCTAAGAATGCGACGCGCTGATTTAAAATATGCATATATAAGCAGAATCAAGCGAATTGATTCGAGGATGGCTGAGCAGGTCGGCACTCTCGAAATGAGAATTTAACTCCTCCGTTTTGTTCAAAACGTTGCTTTGACAGATCTGTAACCTCGGTTATACTTTTCAAAAGTTGGTACCCGTGCTCTGATAGTGCTGTTCATCTGACAACAATGTCAGTGTCAGCTGATAATAATATTTTTATCATATGAGGTTAATAAAAAGTTTTCAGTCAGTCTTTGACATCCTGAATAATTGTCTTGGTATTTATTTACTAATTTTACAGAATTATATTTTATTTCTTATTAAAACTAAGAAATACAGTGCAATCTGTGTAAGTGCAATCTGTGATGAGCCTCGAGACTCATTAGACCATTAGCTAAACGTGGCTCATACAGGAATCCACTTACCCCTCTCTTCCCCACGCTCCTGATCACTGCGTCGGCGTCTCGACGAACAATAGCTAATGACGGTCGCCAAGCTAGGCCGGGATCCTCAGCCCCTCGCCCAATTACTTACGCTTCATTAACCATTTCACCGTCACGCTAGGATTCGTCCAATTTTCAAAAAAAATTGTTTCGCGAGTTTTTAGCAATTTTTTCCTTACTCTCCGTTAAAACACGAATTAAAAGAGGTCTCATTCATAAAAATCGGCCAAATAGAAGAGAAGTTACAGTATTCGAAATCCGAAGAAATCAACAAAACTTCTCCAAACAAAAATAAAATGAAGGGGGGGGGGGAATGTATAAATTACAATTTAATATGATTGACCTCAGAATGTGACAAGCAATTCAATTATAAAAAGGAGAAAAAATTGAGTGAAATTACAAAAAATTAGCCTCTTGCAAGGGGCTTCCTTGTATGAGTTTTGACCTGAAGACAAGTAAATCCCGTTATATTATTAAAACGAAATTGACTCCATAGTTTAATGCCTTAGTTTCTTGAATACGATTATTTTAAGCTCTCGAAAATTTATACCAGCAATTTTACCCATGGGGTGATTTCCTGAGAGCTGATAATATCACGAATTTCTCATAGAGCCCTTCAAAAATGGCTTGCTTTTTGGGCAGCCGATTCGGCCATCAAACCGGGGTTTAAATGGAAGCTGATAATAACACAAAGCTCTGAGAAAAATTTTGAGATAAGTATAGGAACGGTTTGTAAATTACGAGGAGAGGCGGGCATTCTGTTCAGCATATCGATACATAAGTATTTTCACACGTAGAATTTAATTTTCACGTCAGGGAGTCGACATATTTTGATTTTTTCGATTTTATACGGAAAATGTATGGTTTTTCGGGATTGAAATTACTTACAATTGTTTCATGAAAAATGAATGCACCCAAAATGACTATAGCATTTTGACTTTCACATACGTGCACTCACTAAATCGATTGGTAAATTCAAAGAGTGGGTACATCGACCTGGTATATCAAGTTTCTGCAATTTTTTACGGCAAATCGGTAGATTTTCGGGATGTGGATTGCTTACTTTCAATTCATGAATGAATAAAGCATGGACATGGTTGAGCTTCTTTGCATGAAAAGACGTTTAAAATAACAAAATCAAGACATATTTAATACAATTGCATTTATATCGAGTCAATTTCTTTTCAATAATATAACGGGATTTATAATACCGGTGATTTGGGTATTTTAGCCCCAAAATACCTTTAAATCGACTTTATCTTCTAGGAATTCGACAGAATTTTTCCTTTCTTCGCTTAAATTTTTCCGTAGCACTTTTCTTCAAGAATCTGATAAGATTTTGCTTGAGGCGGATCAAAAAACTTAAATTTGTTCGAATAGCTTTCTACATTCACAATACACGGTCTCGTCAAGGTGCGTCGTTGACCTTGCAGTGTTGGATCGTGAATTCTCTTGTTGTGCTGCTTGCCTTTTTTGAAATCTCTGTAAATGAAAACTAAAGGGGTTGATATGTGCGAGTTAATGACGCGCCTTATCAACACATTGTGTTGGAGTTCACTGCTTGTTGAGACTTATATCGAAGAAAAAATTTAGTTCTCCCTCCCCCCCCCCCCCCCCCCGATGCGTTTCATGAATGCCTGGTTAATTTTAAGGTAATTCCAAAAAATCATGATTTCGTTTAGCTCCATTTTCTGTCCTGAACTGTTGTTGGTTTGATAAAATGGACCAAAATCACCTAATGAACTAATGTTGTCGTCTTAGATGCTAAAAACGACAAATCAGCGGTTGATTTCTCCATCCGAATAGGTGCTTTTTAGAGGCGTGCCCATATACTTAGTTCCTTTCTACTAAACTCGGTGTGGATGTACGGCAGCAACAGTGTACGAATCAGTGACGAGGCGGGTATGATCGATTATCTGCATTCCCCCATTTAAGGCTACGACAAAGAATCGATTATTAAGGTGCTAGTTGTGAACACCCTGTTTATCGATCATTTTCCATACTGCCATGCTAAGGAATAACGTCGTATGAACCTTCAGGCGTTGCCAAATTTCCTTTCATAAAACGCGAATTTCCTGGTAGACTTATGACTATTTTTCCTCCAATTTTTCGGATAATTTTGCTCGCAATTCCATCGAAAAATCCTGACGATTTCAAGGGGTAATATTCAAAACTTTCCTCAAAAATAAACATTTAATCGAAGTAAATTTGGCAATTCTCGAATGTTCATACGGCGTTCTTCCCTAGCACGGCAGTATAGGTTCAAATGACAGATCAATCGATAAATCGCAACGCAAGCCACGCCACTGGTCCGAATCCGGCGAGAACCGTTCAATTTAGTAACCGAGTCACTTTCATCTGCCTTCCGGTCATCGGGCTGGACCTACTCCCAAACAGCTTTCATAATTCGGCTCCGATCGATTCCAGAAAAAAAACCGAAAGGAATAACAAATGGAACTTTCCAACTCGAGACGCCTGCCACCTCGACTCCGACTAAAAAGAAACTACACTGGAATGCATACTCATATTTTTAACACGTTAACTCGTTTATTCATTTAAAAGTACATATTTGAGTTCAGATTGGCACCAGAACTTTCAGTGTTCACGCGAGTCTTTCTCTTCTGCGCATTGATGATAAACCGAGAAAAAAAGGCTCGGTTAGAGATTTTGTGCCTCGCTTCATATTGAGTCCTGAACTTTTAAAATATTTGAACGGTTCGGGTAAGCGAATACGTTTTCTGTCGGAGCAACCGAGTTTCGGTCAGATGAGCCAAAGTTCGGTAATCTGTGATGGAAAACTTTGTTTGCCTGAACAGCAAAACTTCTGTGTTCAATAAGAACCAAACATTTTTTTCTCCGTGCGATGGGGACTCTCGCTAATTGATACCTCTTTAATTCTAATCATAGGCCAGGCCCCCAGAAAAATTGTCTATAACGCGAAGAAAATGAATACATATGGCTTCCTTGGTAATTCGGAATCTTGGAGGTGTAACGGCACTTCTTTAGATCAGAAATCTGCGGGAAACTCTCTGTAATGGACCACTAGACAAAGGACGAATTTAAGCATTCTGATACATGTTCCTTCGTTAGAATTTCACTTAGAGCACGATTCTTGCATCGAAAATGACTAAAATCAACTCCTAACAAAGATAATAACGTGTTCATTTTACATTGGTCACGGGAATTTTGAATTGTCCGGCCACAAAAAACGCAATTCTCTACGTGAGTCAAGTCGCGCCTCACAACAGTTTAGGCGGGCTTCTCAAACGAACATTGTTCTTTTATTCCCATCCATTCAAAAAGTAAACAATTTGCTATAGCTAAGCCAAAGTATCAAGATTAAGGTTGCCAGATTTTCTTATCGCAGCGATTGCCATGGTAAAGTTCAGTGTGCGATTTGACTGACGTAGATTATTGCGTTTTCACGAGCGGGAGGTTTGAACTCACGCGTAAAGAAACATTCAATATCATAGCGGATTTCAGTAATTTTGTTGCGCAAATTGTGTTCTACGTGAAATTTTGGTTAGAAAACAAGTATCTGAATGCTTAACTTTGTACTTCGTCTGGTGGTCCATTTGACATAATTGAAGTAAACTGGCCAACCTTCTGTGCTTCTAAATGAAGTAATTTAGTCTCTCTGAAATTCGAAGTCGGTTGTTTGCATCCGATGCCAGCACAATTGGGTGAAAATGTTGTAAGGGATGTCATTTGAGGTCATTTTCATTTTGACTTGGTGAGCCAAGTTTTTTATCACCGCGAGGCGTCTCTTACGGAGCGCGTAGTTCCGATCATAATAGTTAAGGTGTAGCTGCCAGGGCCAGAACCCTGGCAACTGACTGATTCGGACAACATTTTGCAATCAGGAGCTACAATTTCCAGCTCACCCGTAAAAGCACTTCTGTCCATGGAGAAAATGATGGTGTATACGTTGTTTCTAAACCGAGCCGTGGAATCGTAGTTCTGGATTGCGGAATGTAGTCCATTTCATGCCTGTTGCAAATCGCACTGTATACTTTCGTTGTAGTTGAAACCGATAATGATCGGAGGCAGAACAACACCAAGATGACGTACCACTAAATCAGTATATATTTGGATCGCATTTAGCAAAAAGGAACCAGCTCGATTACAATGTTTTCAAAACTGTACAACTTCTTCTGTTCTTTTAAAAATACTTAATATATGTACAATAATAAAATGTACACAATTTTTTCATTTAAGATTAACAAGTTTATGATGGGAAGCAAAGACTATTTGCTATTCTGGGACATTTTTCAGATATATACGAAAAATTAGCGCTTTAAAAACACTGTAATCTTGCTGGTTCCTTTTTGCTAAATGCGATCCATTTATGCTTCCGCGGAGATTCGGCACTTCTTTGCGGACAGCAACAATCATATAGATGTAATTCTGCTGAGAGGAACTAGAGACGGGTGGGAAATGGGATCTGCTCTAGAAAGCCGCATAAGAAACGGTGTAAAAGTGGACGTGATTCCTTTCGTGGAAATGGAAAAGTGGGGTTTTAAATTCAATCAAGCGGTACGAAGCTCCAAAAAATGCGGCACTCATGAGCCGTGAACATGTAATAAGAGCATTGTGGACAGGGCTCATGAGTTGAAGACTCATTATCGGATCGGATGGTTGTCTTCGTCGTCGCCACTGACGTCACTGGCGCTTTATAATTCCTATTCATTCTTGCGACCCACAGTGGATCGAATCAATGGGAGAGGTCGGGCATGATTTAAAAACTTTAAAAACGTATATCTTCTTTAATATGAAATGTTGACGTTTTAGTAGAATCATTGGTTTCCTTGTACAATTTTCCATGAAAATAACCCCAAAAATTAAATTTGTGACAATATGAACGTAAAATCGTACAATTTTTGTCAAACATTTCATGTCCGACTTCTTTTATTGACTCGATCCACTGTGCGGCCCTCAACCAACGCGCACACTCCTTCTTTGCCAGCCGTCTCTGGTTCCTTTCAGTGAAAATTCGTCCATATTACCTCCACGTTTCGCCAGACACCCAACAAGAAGGTAGCTCAAACATTGAGTGATGATTATGAATAAAAGTGTAGGACACACACATCTACACAAGCTGTAGACTACCGTACTGAGGAAAAATACTGTATGAACCTTAGAACGTCGCCAGTTGAGTATGATAGAAAAACTAATTTTTGGAAAACTCGTGAATAATTCTCGGTCAATTTGTAGAGAATATTACTTGCAAGTTCATCTACATATTGGAAATTTGTTTACGAAAAAATAGGCAAAATTTTCCATGAATATTTTCAACTTGGAAATTCGGCGACATCTGGACGTTCATACGATATTCTTTTCAGCACGGTAGTGGTAGCTAGTGTAGGGGGCTAATTATTGGAATTCATAGACAAAGAAACAGACAAAGAAGACAAAGGGATTATTAAGCGATCCTATTGGTCAAGATGGGTGGTTTCTACAGACGAAAGGAGAAAATTATGGACGAACGATAAGGTTCCTCGTGGGGTTCCGTTAATTAGTCTATCATCTACCTCATTTGCCCATTGTAATCACCTGCTTCCACCAGCAGGATCCCTCCATATCCCTTTAGTCTTCTTTGTCCATAGTTTTGCCTATAAATTTTAATATTCGGCCCGCGGGGCCTTCATGGTCTTGAACGTGTTTGTGTGTAAAAATTAATGGAATCAATAGGAACCCGTGGGTAAGGAAATCCTAGGCCTATAGTTGCTTTTGATTTGGTTCATTTTTCCACCGTTTTTTTTTTTAAAGCATTTTTACTAAGCTTTAGTCTGGTATTAAATAGGAAGATGAGATTGTTACCTGAAGATCGTGGTCAATCACCACTCTTTTGATAATATTCAGGAGTTTCCCCATGGAACCGCATTCAACTTCACCAGATTAAAAAACTGACAATGCGATCTGTCCGGAGTCAAAAACTTGGAAATTTCACGCAACTTCCAGTATGTAGATCCATAATTAATGATGTGAAACCATATTAATTAACAAGAGCATAGGAAAACTTCCGAAAAGCAACTTTTAAAAACGTATCACTTAAAATTTATCAGGTGAGAGAACTATCGAGCCAAGGATGAAAGTGCACAGAAGCGCCGTGCATAAATCAATTTCATTTCAAAAAACACCCCTCGGCAGTTCACGAATAGAGTAACACTAAACGGCACAAAGTCAGAGGAAATAAGTCAGGAACAGTCATTTCACTATGATGGCAAGTTTTACTGAAAATTTGGAGTTTCTTAGAAAAATTAAACTTTGAAGTAAGTCAAAACTATGACTGCGTCATTTCAGGAACGAGTTTCCATTCCACAAGGACGGAAAAAAGCGCGGAAAGCACAACGAGAGTTTGACATATTCGGGAGAAAGTTTGACCAAGTTTGATGAAAATCAGCGAACTTTGGAAAACCCTCAACAAAAAATACTTCAAAAGTCTCCACACCTCCAACTGATTCGTTGCCCGGGCGCGTTGACCGGGGAAAGTTTTCCGATTCACACCGACAAAAACAATCCGCGTAAAGTTCGATGGAAATTTGATCAAATCCGTCAGAATTTGTGAGAGATTTGACGAAAGCTCTAGAAAAAGCTCGACGACAATATCTTCATAAAACACGAAATCTCAACGATTCGCGACGACATAAACAATCCGCGTAAAGTTCGATGGAAATTTGATCAAATCCGTCAGAATTTGTAGTAAATTTGATAAAAGCTCAGCTAAAATATCTTCGTAAAACACGATACCTCTAGGCGCACACTCGAGCACGGCCTGGCGCCGAAAAAACCACTCTGGAAGCTCCGACGGGGCTCCGAAAAACGCGCGCGCGCAGGTTTCACCGTCCGGCGCGGATGAGCGTTAACTGGCGATTAACCCGAGCGCGGTTTCAGCCGCGGACGCGGGAACAAGGGGGAGGGGGTGGGGGGGGGGGGGGGTCAGGGCAGGGGCCAAGACATCGGAAGCGTCTCAAAACGGCCAAACCACAACTCGCAACGGTTTCGTGTGACTGACCATCCGCTGACCGATTCATACTCCTTCCCGGCCGCGGACTTCCTCGCAGCGCCGCGCCGCGCCGGGGGAGGGGGGGGGGGGGGGGGCGTCGCGACGCAAACTTGACAGTGAAATGGGGGCTATTACGGAACCGTCGCGACGCACTGTGTAGCTTCCTGAACGCACGACTCCGAGCTCCGTTGCCGATTCCCCGGCAAAGAACTATATTTATTTATTGACCCTGCTGCCCGATTATTGAAATTGATAGACAAAGCTATAGACAAACAAAACAAAAGGGATTTGGAGGGATCCTATTGGTGGAAGTGAGTGGTTACAATGGACAAAGGAGGCAGGTAATAGACTAAGTAACGGCAACCCACGAGGGACCCGATAGTTAGTCCATCATATTCTCCCTTAGTCTATAAGAACCAACCATTTCAACCAATAGGATAGCTCCATACTCCCTATGTCTTCTTTGTCTATAGCTTTGTCTATCAATTTCAACAATCGGGCCGCAGGTCTGATATACTCGAGACCGGATACGACATACTTTAAAATCCCCGCACTAACAATCTGAGCAAAGTAATCGCAGGGGGCATAGTTTGAATTCGGAACTCAACGTTGTTTTTCGCCTATAAATGGTTCATAAACAACTCGATGAAGCAAAGTTAAGATCGATTCCGTCTAATAATGACTCATAAATGTCGGGGTGAACACAGCACTCGGAATCCCCTGATCCATGGCCGATTTCTCCGACATTTTCCTGATTTTTTGTGAAAACATCGAATTCCCGGATATTTTCCGGTTTTCTAAACAATTTTCCGGGCGAGTTTTTGCAAATTAGGGTGGGGCTACTGAAAAATCGTTTGCTTTTCTCCCGAAATAGTAAGAGAAAAGGAGCTAGTTAGAGCGTTAAAAGACGTATTTTATACGACTACTTAGACAAGTCGTATTGAATCGATGGAAACATACCAAAAAGAAAGCAACACTTCAATTTTAATTCCTGGGTATACCGCGCCACCACGGCTGATGGGAAAATTTGAAAATGCCGGCGTTTAGAACGATTTTTGTCATTTTTTGGGGACCTGCACAAGAAAATTGGGGACTTTCGGGGATCGGGGACACCCTTCCAAAATCGAGGATAGTCGGGGACATTGGGGACTTTTGGGGAACGGTAGACACCCTGATATATGGACTGAGTTAAGCAGAAAGGAACTAACCCACATTTTGGAAAAAATTGAGTTATGAGTGGTTTTGAACTCAACCACTGCTCTACTATCTATCGCCAAAAATTCAAAGATTTTGTTAGAGCAAATTTTGCAGAAATTGAACTCAAAGTTTATCTTTTACATTGAGTCTTATGCAGGAGCCAAACTTTAAAGCTCTTTTTCTCGGTTCGATCCCGATGTGGCTTGGTTCCTTTCTGTTTAACTCCGTCCATATGGTCTTCAGTTCAACACGAGCCGAAGTTGGTTTCCTATGATCCAAAACTTTGGCTACCGCGGCCGAAAACTTTGCGAGCCATCATTACATGGAGACTAGCGCTGACCGCTAAAAACTTCTGCCTCACCCGATTACATAACTTGGATCGCCGGTGCCGCGGAATCTCGAAAAGACATTGTCTCTGGCAACGACGGAGCACAAACAAGCTGTGAAGCTGCGAAGTGCACGACTCGACTACCTTCCGGCGGCGGCGGGCAGCGCACCGGAATTCCCTCGGACACGGCTTTTACGACGCTAAAAAACGCAGGGATTACTTTCATTGAAGACGCAGAGCAAGTGGCGAGTGCAATTTCGCTTCCTGCTGCCCCCCCCCCCCTTCCGGGTCCACTCCTCGCGGAGATGCGCCCTCCGGGTCGGAATGCGCGAACCGTCGAGCGGGGTCAAACGAGATAAACGATGCGCACGTCCACGTAACGTCCGCCGTTACGCCGTTACGTACATCACGATAGCCGTCGAAAAATGATGAGTTCGGAAGTTCGCCGACGAGTACAGTTGCCGGATAGTGCTGAGCTCAAAGACCAGCACTTTCCCCCGCTTAAACACATATTTAAAATAAATAGGTCGCAGGCGGGTCCAAAAATTTATTACGACAATTTTGGTGAAATAAAGACAAAAAAATGTGTTCTCGAAAAAAATTGTGCATTGCTTAGGTTGGGTTCGGTAAGGTTAGGTAAGGTTAGGTAGGGTTAGGTTAGGTTAGGTTAGGTTACTTTCGTTCAGGTTAGATTGGATAAGCGAAGTATATGATTTTCTATCATGATGAACTTTAAAACTAAGGAAGGTCTACTTGCTTTTGGACTCCATGCTCAAGCAAAGAAGTGAGAAGTTTAGCGATGATGGAGTCCAAGATCTTGGACGAGATGAGCAGGTAAGTATATCAAGGATGAGCATGGAGTCCAATATCTTGGACGTGATGCTACATAATCGCAGGCAATTAGTCAAATCAGGTATTTCATCAAATACCTAGGCCGGTAGTCAAATTTTGAAGGCTTACGGAATTCTGTAAAATGGCGAGAAGTTCAAGAGTTTTCAATATTTTGGGAAAAATAACTCTTTAAATTCGCGAACTCTCCTTGTTCCTCCCTTTTCACATGTCTGTAGTACATTCAATGTTAAAATTTTAAAGTCTATGTTTTGTGACGTGCTGAAAATTTCATGAGAAATATGCATTCAGGATCTCAAAGTCGTTTTAAGTACTATTGCATGCTGCATATTTTTACAGAAAATTCTTTCTTACAGGAGCGACGAATTATTTTGTCTAAAATTAGGGTAAAAAATCAAAATTTCAATCTAAGTAAGAACATTTCACTATTTGCCTAGGTCTTTGACAAAATGCCTGATTAGACTATTTGCCTTCGACATATATACACATTTAAGTGCACAATCTGGCAACTTTGCCGCCGGCAGATGGGTCTTCGCGTGAGTCCTCCGAATTTTCTCGCTTCCGCAGGTACGAAAAAACGGGAGGAGAACTTTGCCGTCCTAAGGAAGAGCTTCGCATGAAAATTTGAGAGTTGCCAAAATTCCCCGAAATTCGAATTTTAACAGAGGAAATTTGGCACGGCAGAACTGTTGAGGAATTGTAACTAAGGTGGTGGATTTGGGATTCGGGCGGGTGAAGTTCCTGTCAGGGCGAAGGATTTACGATTCGAACTATGCACTTACATAAAACGTACTCGCATAAAATTTTGCGAGACAAAAGATAGTGCCGTTGGTTGCCGAGCTCGTAAAAAGCCTCCTAGGGGGTGAGCGGCCGTAAACAATACGACCAGATGCTATGAAATTCAAGATTTTTCACGTAAAGGAGAATTTCCAAAAAATTAAGTATATTCCAGGACTTTTCCAAGGCGTTGCGGACTCTGAGAATGACTCTTGCAAGAACTAAATTTCTCAGTAGAACATGGCGAGACACATAAAAGTGCCAATGATTCCGTCAATATCCCATCTCAAGCTCTTGAGGATCTTTCGGAGCTATGAGACCATAAAGTGCACCGACCATTAAATTATGGTAAAGTGTAACTGTCTAATTAGTCAAATTCTCGATGCAGAGATAAGTAAGAATAAACAGAGTTGCCACATAAATTCAAGTAAAAAATTACCAACTTGGTTCTTCAATTCTCAGACAGGGTGAAAACTCTAATATTTCTATTCTTTTTTTTCTATCCGGGCGTTTAAATCTCCATAAGAAATTGTGTTAGTACGCCGCCGGTCCAGTGTTCCGATTTAGTTGCAACGTCACTGAAAGGATTGGCCTATTTGGCTGAATTAAATAAATGAAAAAAAGTCTTTCATTGCAGCTCACTGAACTCGAAAAACAAGAACTCATCTAAATGAGTCTTACCGAGTAAATGCATGCGCACACAGGACACAAAATTTCACACATCTGAGGATACTATGAACGAAAATTTAGTTTTTGATTAAAAATTGGGGCTCACTTCTCCAACAAGCTTTTCTGCTGAGGGAGTTATTGGGCCGGTTCATGCGAGCTTTCGATACAAATACATCCTAAAACAAGAATCAAGACATCAAAGTGAAGAATGAAGAGGAAAATCGAGTGGCAACCCAGCCAGAGATAGGAGAGACTCAATCGGGCCCCATTTTACAACTTTCCTCCCTCATCTGAGCAACACCTTACTGACAGCATTTGCCAGTTCACGCCTCGCGCTACCGCGCGCGCCTTCAATTTAGAAGACGCAACATACACGTCCATCAAGTACGAATAGTTGTATCTCTGCGCCGTCATCAATGCGCTTCTTTTCCCTGTTCTATTCTCACCATCGTTTGTTTCCTTTTGTCCTTTTCTATTTTTGTAGTGGTCGTTCGAGAGCTATGTGAGCGACTCAGTCGAAGATCGGAGATACTTAATCACTTGTTACTCATACACTTATTTCTCCCGAATCTGAGCGACACCTCATTAAAAGGAAGAGTGGAGCATTGCGAGTTCGTGCCTAGCGCCATCGCGCCTTCAATTTTGAAGACGCAACACGGATATCCATCAAGTACGAACAGTTGTATCTCTGCGCCGTCATAAGTGCAATCACATTGCTTAGATTGTTAGTGCGGGGTCTCTAAGATATGAGGATTGCGTTTTTCAATTAGGAACTTCAACTTCTGGCTCATCCATAAAAGCACCTATCTGCATAGGAAAACTAATGACATACTCACCATTTCTCAAGTGAGCCAAAAATTGCACTGGAAAAAGTTTCTTTGATCCAGAGTCCAGACCCTTAAGAACTTTGACAAGAAAAAACACACTTGATTCAATCAGATTTTGCGTGAATAGCGAGCCAAATCTCTTAATTTAAGGGGTTTTCCTTTTGATTAAAGCAGAAATTCGATTGGACCAAACGTATATTTTCTTAATACATTTTTAAAGAGTCTCGACTCCAGGTCCATGGGAATTTTTCCGGTGCAATTTCTAGTTCCCTTTAGAAAAAACGGACTTAAGACAAAAATCCGATTGAATCAAAAGTATTTTCTCCTGTTAAATTGTAAAAGAGTCTAAACTCTGAATCCAAGAGAATTTTTTTCCAGTGCGTGCATGGTTCCGTATTGCAAAATGTGGTCCATACGTCTCTGATTCGGACGCGCATCCTTGAGAAGCCGAAGATTCCTAACCTAGACAATACCGATGACCGTACCGTTGGCAAGGAATCAGATCTCGACCGTCCGGCCGATGATCTCATTCCGAGCGCCAATAATCACGAGGCTGAAGAAGGGGGGGGGGATCCGGGGACCGGTTGCCTCAACTTGTCTCCTTATGGCTTTTCCGCGGTGACCGTTAATTGCCCCCGCGAGGGCACGACGGGACGCGTTGCGAAACCTGCCGCGCTAAGGAAAAACGCCGTATCAATATTCCAATGTTGCCAAATTCCTCCTAAATAAAACACTTATTTCGGAAGGTATGCATATTTTTCATTGACATTTTCAGGTATTCTATAAATTAAAGAGCGAACGCAATTGTCAGAAAAAAATGGGGGGGGGGGGGGGACCTTCACAACTCTCCCGGTAACTTCGTATTTTATCAAAGGAAATTTGGGAACGACTGACTTGAGATTTTCAGGTATTTTAGATTTAAGTGTGGAGAAAATTGCCTGAAAAAATGGGAGAAAATGGAGATGTTGCAGGTGTGAGGGATTTGCGATTTGACCATTGATTCTTATGTAAAAGTTCGCGAAAAACACGATGGTGCCACTGGTTTTCTCTGAAATCTCCCAAGCTCAAAAAAAGCTCTCAAAGTGAGGCCAAAATGGAGGGGATATCCCACCCTACCCTTAGAGTCCACATCTACATCAAAACAAATTCTCCATGCAAAGATAGGGAGCAAATACATTAGCAGGGTTGCCGTGTTTTCAGTTTTGGAGTCCCCGAATAAAGTGGCAACTCTGCTAATGCATTTGCTCCCTATCTTTGCATGGAGAGTTTGTTTTGATGTAGAGGTGGACTCTCAGGATACCGTGGGATATCCCCTCCATTTTGGCCTCGACTTGAGAGCTTATTTTGAGCTTGGGAGTTGATTTCAGAGAAAACCAGTGGCACCATCGTGTTTCTCGCGAACTTTTACATGAGAATCAATAGTCAAATCGCAAATCCCTGACGCATGCAACATCTCCATTCTCCACAACTTTCCCAATACCTATAACTTCTCAATTCAACTTTCAATACATTCGTATTTTATGAGAGGAAATTTGGCAACGACTGGCTTGAAATTTTCAGGTATCTATTTTAGAGCGAACAAAATTGTTAAAAAAATTGAATACAAACTTTCACAATTTCCCCAATAAATTCATATCTTATCACAGGAAATTTAGCAACGACTGACTTGAAATTTTCAGGTATCTGAGATAAGAGTGTTAACGAAATTCTTTGAAAAAATGGAAGGAAAGTCTTCACAACTTCCCCAATGAATTCGTAGTTTATAGAAGGGAATTTGGCAACGGCTGAAAGCTCATACGTCGCTTTTCCTTGAAACAACCTCGGATTCCGGTATTGGCCGTTACGCGACCCGCCAAAACACGCACGCACGGACAGAAGAAAGCGGGGACATTGACGGACAGACGCGGGGCCCGGAAAGGCGGAAATGCGAGCGGCGTTTCCGGTCGGACACGCGTCGTTCTTGGCCCGGCGCCACCGGACGCCGGCGTCGCGACGCCCGCCGCCAGCCCCGGGGAGTTGCCGCTTTCGTCCCACAGAGCGCGCCGCCGGTTACGAGTTGGGCGCACGCGTGCTCCGCCAATTTAATTTCCGCTAAGGAAGAACGCAGTATGAACATTCGAGAGTTGCCAAATTTCCCCGCAAAAAACATATATTTTTGAAGAAATCCATGCATATTTGCCCTTGAAATATTCAGATATTTTAGATCATATTGCGAACAAGATAATCTGAAAAATCGGAAGAAAAATATTTACAATTTCCCAAAATAATTATCATTTTATCAGAGGAAATTTGGCTGCGCCTGGAGGTTCATACGGCGTTTTCCCTTAGCACGGTAGAATTTCCGTTAACGTTGATGGCACGCGATGGTGGCTGTTGAGGTGAACGCACACGCGCCGATGAGTGCCAAAATGCAAATTCGTACCACGAGGATTTTCGCTGTGATTCGTTCGAGATAAGTAGCGCGTTATGCATGCAGTTTCGTGCATGTGCGGATAAAATCATGAAATTTTAATTTTTCGTCTTTGTCCTTTTAAAGTTTTCCACCGAGTGTTCCATACTTTCTCTGCCCCCAACACTTCACGATAAAGAGAAAAGCGAAAACAGATGCGTATATTGCAATTTTAGCGATACTGTGATTCAAATCGCTATAGATGAGATATCCAGTTTTTGGCGCGTATACGTAGTATACCGTCTTTGCGATCGTTTCGAACCCTGCTCGATACAATAACCGAGTCCCTTAGTTCCTTACCGAAAAGTGACTACCGCGAACTTCTGAGATTTTCCAAAGCGTGTAAAAAGTTTATTTATCCGTCAATAATTATGATTTAAAGTTGTTTCTCATTCTGGGGCTCGCTAGTTTATGTGCAGTGAATACCAAGAGTCTACGTTACTTGGTTTTTTTAAAAAAAGCCTAAGAGTAGGGCGCGCTGATTTAAAATATGCATATATAAGCGGAAGCAAGCGAACTGATTCGAGGATGGCTGACCAGTTCGGCACTCCTTGAATGAGAATTTCACTCACTCCGTTTTGTTCAAAACGTTGCTTTGACATATCTCCACACCACTGTTATCCTTTTCAAAAGTTGGTACTCCTTGCTCTGATAGCCGGGGCCAGCAGGATAGTGGTAAGTGCAATCTGTGATGAGCCTCGAGACTCATTAGACCATTTTCTAAACGTGGCTCATACAGGAGTCCACTCAGCCCTCTCTTCCCCACGCTCCTGATCACTGCGTCGGCGTCACGAAGAACAATAGGCCTTGGGCCGCCTTGGGTCCCAACGCGGCCGATACCCGTACCCCAATTACTCACGCTTCATTAACCATTTCACCGTCACGCTAGGATTCATCCAATTTTAAAAGAAAATTGTTTCGCGTGTATTTAGCAATTTTTTCCTTACTCTCCGTTAAAACACAAATAAAAAGAGACCTCATTCATAAAAATCGGCCGAATAGAAGAGAAGTTACAGTAATCGAAATCCGAAGAAATCAACAAAACCTTGACTTCTCGATACGAAAAATAAAATGATGGGGAAAAAAGAAAGTATAAATTACAATTAAATATAATTGACCTCAGAATTTGACAAGCAATTCATTTATATACCTAACGCTGAAAAAACTGGGAGAAATTACAAAAATTCCCCTCTTGCAAGGGGCTTCTTTGTAAGAATTTTGACCTGAAGACAACGGTCGAATAACAGCAGTACTCCATACAATACACGGTGTGCCTGAACGAGTTAAACATTTTTTATACGTCCAAATCGAAAAATCTTTATACTCTTAACTACAATGTCTCTTGAATCGTTTAAGCAAAAAAGAAAAAAAAAAAAAATCCGTCAAGATTCTGGAACGTAAAGGCGCTTTAAAAGTATTCTGGGGCTAAGATAGCTAAATCACTGGTAGTAAATCCCGTTATATTGTTAAAAAGAAATTGAATCCATAGTTTAATTCCTTAGTTTCTTGAATACGATTATTTTAAGCACTTAAACATTTATACCACCAATTTTAGCCATGGGGTGATTTCCTGAGAGTCGATAATATCACGAATTTCTCATAGAACCCTTCAACAGTGGCTTGCTTTTTTGGCAGCCGATTCGGCCATCGAACTGGAGTTTAAATGGAAGCTGATAATAACCCAAAGCTCTGAGAAAAATTTTGAGATGAGTGTAAGAACGGTTTGTTGTAAGTAACGAGGAGAGGCGGGCAAAGCGGCTAAAATCCGATATAATTTTTACAGTTTTTCTGTTGAATTAATGTTGCCGCGGGCTTCTGACTGTGTCCACACATAGTTTCTGTTCAGCATATCGATACATAAGTATTTACACACGTAGAATCTAATTTTCACGTCGGGGAGTCGACATATTTTGATTTTTTCGATTTTATACGGAAAATTGATGGTTTTTCGGGATTGAAATTATTATTGTTTCATGAAAAATAAATGCACCCAAAATGACTATAGCATATTGATTTTTACACATCTGCACTCACGAAATTGGTTGGTAAATTCAACGAGTGGGTGCATCGACCTGGTATATCAAGTTTCTGCAATTTTTTACGGCAAATCAGTAGATTTTCGGGATGTAGATTGCTTACTTTCAATTCATGAATGAATAAAGCAACGACATGGTTGAACTTCTTTGCATGGAAAGACGTTTAAAATAACAAAATCAAGACGTATTTAATGCAATTGCATTTATATCGAGTCAATTTCTTTTCAATAATATAACGGGATTTTTACTACCGGTGATTTGGGTATTTTAGCCCCAAAATACCTTTAAATCGACTTTATCTTCTAGGAGTTCGACAGAATTTTTCCTTTCTTCGCTTAAATTATTCCGTAGTACTTTTCCTCGAGAATCTGATAAGATTTTGCTTGAGGCAGATCAAAAAACTTAAATTCGATCGAATAGCTTTCTACTTTCACAATACACGGTCTCGTCAAGGTGCGTCTTTGACCTCGCAGTGTTGGATCGTGAATTCTCTTGTTGTGCTGTTTGCCTATTTTGAAATCTCTGTAAATGAAAACTAAAGGGGTTGATATGTGCGAGTTAATGACGCGCCTTATCAACACATTGTGTTGGAGTTCACTGCTTGTTTTTAGCTCCTATACTTTTATGACACCATCGTGTTTCAAGGAAACTTTCACCTCAGTAGATTACGCCAAATCGCAAATCTACACAGCAAGAGCTTCATTAGCAAAACAATTAGACCACATTTTCCATTCCCCATATTTTTAAAATTTCTTTAGCACATCTTTTTTGACACAAATTTAGCAATCATTTTGATCCGGGTAAAACCGGAGATCTTTAACTTTTCCTATTAGAAACTACAATTTCTTGCTCATCCGTAAAAACACTTACCTGCAGAGCAAAACTAATGGTACATACTCTGTCTCTAGACTGAACCAGAAATTGTAGTTCCTAATTGCAAAATGTAGTCCAAACTCCCAACACAAAATGATAAAAACCGACGTCAGAGTTGGAGGATACTCTAACCGCTTGGTCTTAACTTTTTATTTGAAACTTACCCAGCATGTACCACAACGTTTAGCCCTAAATATACGCGCCTCTTTTGAAAATTAGCTTCCACAATACAAGTTAGAGTGCCTGTATACGGGACAGTATTGCCACCTCAATCCTTTTAGTACACAAAAAGTGTGCCGCTCTCTGGTTGGTCGGCTATCATGGAGTCCCAAAGTTGGACCAATGTAAACAGACCCCAGCCCCTCCGCTTCTAGTTTGGCCCGATGTAAACAGACAAGATGGCGACAAAGTTCGACAGACGTGATTTTGGACGTGATAGAATTGTTTTTATGATCAACTTCTGAATTGAGTTTGAATCGACCTTTAATGTATATTTTTGCCGAAAATTAACCTTTGAGAATAATTGTCATTTCTTTCTCAGCCGATAATATGTATTCCTCTGGGTCGGGTTTGTTTACATTGGTTCAACTTTTGAGCTACATGATAACCAAAAACTGATGAACCAATCAGAGAGCGGCACAGAGATGGCAATATTCTCCCGTATACAGGTGCTCTAATACAAGTCGGATTCACCCTAATAGATTTGCATCTCTTCGAGCTGCGAACGGACCACCGGGCTCTTGACCATTAGCGGATCCAGCAAATGGGCGACATTGTTTTTCTCCATTTAAACTTATGGAAATAAATCGATTCTTGGAGGGGTTCGATGCTCCGACAAGAATCGAGTATTTAACACAGGTTTAAATGGAGGAAATCCGGTGTTGCAAAATTGCTGGATCCACCTCTGCACATGACAGACGGCACAAGCGGCACGTTCCGTAAGACAAACATCGTCTCGGGTCGGCCAGATCGAGTCGGCACGTTTACGAGGCGCGGATCCTGGTCCGGTCGGTGCGGCGCACAGTGGATCGAGTCAATTAGAGAGGTCGGACATGAAATTTTTGACTAAAACTGCAATTTTTTAAGTCTATTTCGTCGCATTTCAGACTTAAAGGGATGCTTCTTGAAGAAAATTTCACGAGAAAACCAATGGAACCACTTTCGGAACTTCAAAGTCTTGTATAAACGGAGATACAAGCGTTTAAAGTTTCCAAATTTTGTCCGACTTCTGCTATTGACTCGATCCATCGTGCGCCGCGGATGAGATCTGGAGAGTGGAGACATTCTCCTAATAGATTGGACACACGCAGACGATTGCGCCGAGTGCCGACTCGCGACGACAAAAGAATATCAATCACCGGATCGGATCTCACGCCTCTTAACGGCATCGTCCGCAGCCGCACTTGCCCCGGACCTCGGCAACATTCCGCTTTCCGCTCACTTCCAGACTCGCGTCGCGGTTCCGTTTCCGCGGTGGTTCCTCCGTAGCGCTACCAGTCTCTTATCAGTGACATCACTTGAGATCGTGCAAGGGTTACGCAATGCAGTTCCAGGGTTAGAGACGATAATTGAAGAGGTACTTGACTGGAAGCAATTTTAGAAATGAATTCTTCGTATCCGATGAGCGGATTCACTGGAAAAAAAACACATTGGATCTAGAGGCCAGACTCTTAAAAACATCGACAAGAAAAAATACTCTTGATTCAATTGGATTTTTGCTTAGATCAAGAACCAAGCCTCTTAATATGAGCGGATTTCCTTTTGATCTAAGCAAAAATCTGATTGAATCAATAGTATCTTTTCTTGTCAATGTTTTCAAGAGTCTGGACTCTAGATCCAATGTGTTTTTTTTTTTTTCCAGTGTTTCCAAAGATAACAAGAAGAGGATATACAACGATGTGGATAAAAGTATATTAACATGCGGATGTGAAGTTTGGCAGCTGAAGAAACGGACACAGGATTTGCTGAGAGCAACGGAGATGGATTTCTGGAGGAGGTCGGCAGGAATTTTTAGGAGAGATCGGGTCCGTAATGAGGGAGTGCGTCATATCATGGAAGTCGAAAATGACATCGTGTTCGACGTCATGACCGAATAGCTTGTCCGGTGCGGTCATGTTAATAGGATGACGGAGGAGATATCTGTCAATACTTTCGCTATATACGTGATCTAGTGACGGCCATAAGACATACCCCTACAACTACGGCAAGTCTGGCAGCGCTCGATTAGCTGGATGGCGCAATGGCTGCGCCCTGCCAATTGTATTTGATTAATCACAGGATCGCCCACCGCCCACTTTAGGCCGCGCCGCATCGTCGCTCGTCCAGGAAGAAGACGCAAAACACAGGAGATAGGACGGGACACGTCGAGCTGAAATGGGTGAGCCGAAACGCGCCACAACGGCTGCCGCTGCCCAGGAGCAGAAAACAAAGCTCCGCCAAGGTCTGGCTCAAGGTTACAATTGGGAGCGCCCCCCCTCCCCACCCAGAGGGCGTCGCGGTGCGGCGCGGGCGTCCCGGCGTAACTCTTCGTGGATTGTAGGACTCGACGATAGAGCTACTGAATCGAGCATTATGTAGACTGCATTACGTAACAAGGAAAGACTAATCGAGCTCATTTCAAAAGTAAACTGAATGCCGTTAATCACCCTATGCAGAAAGAAACTTTTGTTAATGAGCCAGAAAAATTTATTCACCGTTCTACATTAATCCAATTGAGTTCTCACGAGCAGGGGTCGATAATCTCCCAGCTTTTCAAGGATTTCAAAATCGAGGTTGAGCATCTTCCAAGAAAAATGATAATTTTTTTCATCTTTCACAATTCGCGCCAAATCACGATTTACCATCAAAGCTCTCCACGAAAGTTCCAATTTCATCTTTTTTTAGACGAAATTCCGTGCGATTTTACGAAATAGGTGGGAGACAAAATCAGAATTCCGCGAAATGTAAAGATCTTTTTCTTAAGTCTTTCCGGATTTTGCGAACTTTCCAAGTTTTCGCGTGATCCACGATAATTCGATTTAGAAGATTATCGACCCCTGCTTACAATGATAGGGGTTACTCGAGGGAAAGTAGGATGAACAGAAAAAATCTTGCGCAGAAGAACTATTATTATCTTTAAAAAAATATTTTTCGAAAACCTGGCGGGTGCAGGATGAGAACAAAGGACATTTGCGGATGAAGTGGCAAATATCAGATGCGAAACTCATGAGAAACATTTCGTCCCATCCTTTCAGACACAAAACAATAATAAAAGTTTTACATGGTATGATGCAGGGGTGGATTAAGAAATCTGATCGGAAAACTCCATCAACAGGTGAGGCAGGCAGTATTTTGATGCATGAAATAATTACTGTGTACTTTTGGCTGCCGACCGTGAAATTAACCATCATATGGACGTATTTCTGTCAAACGGAGCTATGTGTATTATGACGTGAGCCCTGTTATGCATATACTCTTATGCGGGTCTCAGAGCTCATGCCTTAATGCACATAGTTCCGTTCGACAGAAATACGTCCATAATTCCTCTAATATGTACCACTTTTCCGGAAAATTTTTCGTGTTAAAAGTGCCATAATTAATATTATGTATGATGCACGAGATTTTGGGAGGAATTTAATTTTTCTGGGAAAACCCGTGATTTTTCACAAAAACCGAGATCATTTCCGGAGTCAACATGAAGTATCTGCCTAAAAACTTTGTAGCTTAGAGCCTCGAATGAGATGGAAAGTTCTAAACAGTCACCTTAAAGAGCTGGGCTCGAGGAGTCAACAATGCGCACTTTCCATCAAAATTGAAAAGAAATTCTGTTCTCCAGGCGAGAAACTCAAGAATTGCAAACCGCAACCACCAGCGAGACGCGAAACTGCCCGGCCACTGTTTTCGCTTTTCACGCGCGGTAAAACGACCGTGAGTAAAAGTCCATTGTCGGAGTGACCCATTCAGGTGCACGGTTCGTCCGCTTGATCATTGAGAAAATCAACTCCGTCTATTAAGCATAGCGTAATCGCAGTCATTGCGCAACCGATTGCCATTTGAAAGCGCGTTCACACTTTAACTCCCGTGAAACTACTACTACTACCACAGTTCGCCTACCAGTGGCGAGGCGTGAATGTGAGGCGCGATTATCGATATATCCCCATTTGAAGCTATGATAAAAGATCGATAATGAAGGTGTTCGTTGCAAACACCCTGTCAATCGATTCTTCTCCGCAGGTTTAAGTGGCAGATCGGAAGATACATCGCAAAGCACGCCACGCCACTGTCGCCTATATCTGTGGTTTTCGCTCGAAAGGCTCGAAGTCTGGGTATCCGTTGCAGTAAGCGAAAGATAATTGAAAAGGAAATGACAGTTGTTGAGGGCGGGGTATTTGGAGGCGTAGCGGCGAACCCACACGGTAAGAAAACAGTAACTGATATTTTGTGATAATTTGTGGAGTAAAACACAAAGTAACCTAAATGTGCGGTTACAAGCGGTAATTTCTAATGGTTAGTTTTTCTTTGGTTTGAACATTTTCAACCCCGTTAAAAATCAGGCACGAACCGCCAGGGTACGATCCTAGCGGACCACTCGTTGACTAATTGACGGATATCGTCAATCTAAAACTCACCCTCAGTTTCACCGCACAGGCAACATAACTACCCCATAAACGTGATTAATAGGATAATCTCCCTGCCCATTTGTGACCTCCAGAAAGCTGATTATTGAAATTAATAAGACAAAGCGAAAATGAGGACAAAAGGAAAATGAAGCAATTCTATTGGTTGAAACGGGTGCTTGTTATGGACTAGGGAAAATTACAGACTGACTATAGGGCCAAACAGGAAGTTTAATATTTGGTTTACTTTCCTAAACGAGCGTTCAAGTCTCCAGGATTACCAATTTCGCTTGACCGAATGATGACGCTTTAAGAATGGTCTTTAAAATAAAAACTTTTGCAGATAAACTGATAATATCTGAAAATTTAGTACGGAAAGGGTGAATTGTTTCACCTTCAACTGATTTTCTCAACTTTACTTGACTAACTTTCGTCTTTCACATTTCTTGAAATAATTTGTTCAATATTGACGATAATATAAGTCATATGAAAGTTTTTTAATCTCTTCTCTGCCTCTTTGAGCTGAGATTCCAGAATTTTGCCTATCTTTTAAATCTATCATAAAAAGACCTGTCTCTTCTGACTTTTTCCGGATTTTCGAGACCCATTAACATACGAATTTTGACATTTTTCATATTTCCGGATTTAGGTATAGGAAAATCATATGACTTTTTCCGAACTATCCGTACTTCTTAAATCTGAAGACAGCCTGCCTCCTTTTACATACGAGTTATAGTAGTTTCCAAACTTCCGCAAGAACGGGCTGATTATTGGAACTGATAGACAAAACGATGAACAAAGAAGACGGCAGGAAAATGGATCCAATTGGTTGAAACGGGTGGTTTTAATGGACCAAGGAGGAAAATGATGGACTAACTGTAAGATACCTCTACTTTTCAAACTTCCACACGAACGAGCTGATTATTAAAATTGATAGGGAAAGCGTTGGAGAAAGAAGACGACGAGAACATGGAGGGATCCTATTGATTAAAACAGGAGGTTCTTAGAGACCAAAGGGAGAATGATGGACTAACTATACAGGATCCCTCGTAGATTGCCTTTAGTTAGTCTATTACTTACCCCTTTTTCCCATTAAAATCATCCGCTATCACCAACAGGCTCCCTTTCCTCCTTGTATTCTTTTTCCATCGCTTTGTCTATCTATTTCGCAATAATCAGCTCGCAGCACTCAAGATGCCGCAACTCGGGGTATCCCTTATGGGTTCAACGCCCAATGTTGAGCGGTGCTACGTTGACGATGCACGCGGCATGGGTAGTCGAAAGAGGGGCTTCGAGAAAAGTCTCGGAAAGGACATGCGGAGCTGATTACGTAACGTATTTCTAAAATGGTCTGCGAAAGAGCCACGGGCGTGCGACTGGCCTAGTGAGCGAGTGATCTGCTCCGCCTAGCCGACTTCCAACTTCCACTCCCTCTACTCGCGGAGTCGCGGGGAGCCGGAGCCGAGTCTATTTTTGCAATTTCATCCGCACCAAAAAAGGCAACGCGCCGAGGAATTCGATTTTCATACATTCAACTGTCACGGCAGTTGCCACTTCACACGAAATTCGCCGGATCGATGGTACTTTCTGAATGAAGAGCGCAAATGCACCATTGAGGACATTGAGTAAAAAATTAAGAAGAATCTACAGCAGTGCGTAGTAAGAAATTTTTCCGCGCAGAGAGCGCCACTGCTGTGTTTTGATTTTTTGGTCCACGCTATTAGAGTCCGTACAGCCCCACTTCAGTCTTTGAGCTTTTATGAAAGTTAAAGGAATTTCTGTTTAAATCGAAGACCCATAAGTTCTAGCCATATCATTCTTCTTTCCACTGACACTAAAAACGACGTTAAAAGTAATTTCTGAAGCTCTGAAACTTGATCCCAGAAAAAAATTTGGGTTAGGCATGATGACCTTGATGCAACCAATCGCGATTGATCGCTCTCAGCAGTTGCAGATCTCTCTCCCACCGTGAGCTGTCTCTCTCGCACTTACAGATATCCCATAAGAGAAACTGGGATCAAGTCATAGCTTTCATTATTAAACTTTCAAAGCTCGCGTTTGTTTCTAAGGAGTCCACACGTATGCTGCTGGAACTTATGAGTCTTAGAATTTAAAATATCTATTGTGATTTTTAAAAAATCACTGATTTCGGAGTTGGATTTTAGCAGCGCGATGCGGTGGATTTTTTCGGAACTACAGCTGAAGATTCACCTTAAGGTGGATCTTCAGCTTTTGCGCAATACCCCAGGCTGTAACAATATGTATCTGTCGCGAACAATTAGCAATCGCCGGCAATTTACAAGCGGTTCACATGTTGTTTCAATAAATCGCAATAATGCGCATCGGCATAATGCAATTTTTAAGGGTTATGGTCTTCAAAAGTATGAGCTCGGCTTGAGGCGCCTTCATTACTCTACGCTTTGTCACGATGTTAGTTTAGTTGCCTGTCCGATCTCAACCCAGCTACTGTCCCGGAGTTCACAGCACACTCTTCAGAGTGTGCATATTTCTGTCATGTTTTTAAGGATAGAGAAGTGTCTATTCACATTAAGCAACATAATCAGCACTCTAATCTTGTTCTTTTATTTTTTAATTTTATGATTTTCTATATTTATTCACCACTGGCTTGTAAATTGCCGTCAATTGCCAATTACCTTCGACATATGGATTTATGTATCGATGTATCGATGTTACGATCGATAAATTTTAAATCAAAACCATTCAAATTTTAACCATTTTGGTGGATTAATTGAGGTGAATTAAAATTTCAAGTTGTATGTTCATTCCTGTTTACAAAAGTTTGCCCTCTTTCATTGTTTTGCAGCCTCGAGGTTTCTTGAGGGGTTCTGAGAACACAGGGCAAAACACCTTAAAATCCAGTGGCGTGGCGTAATTTGCGATACGTCGATTGATCTGCCATTTAAACCTATGGAAAATGATCGATGAATAGGGTGTTCGTAATTAACACTTTAATACTCGATTTTTGACCACAGCTTCAAATGAAGGGTTATCACGCCTCACCACTGTTAAAATCTACCCGCGGACTTTTGATTTCCGAGTCCGATTCTTGAAACAATAGCTGGAAAACGAGAGAAAGTTTTATCTATAAATTTTAATGAATTCAACTTAAAATGGAAAGAAAAGTTTGGTACACCTAATTATATGGAGGGAGAAAGGATCACTTATTTAGGCTACCATTTCCTCTAAGCGCATGTGTGTGTGTGTGTTGTATACGTATGTATATTATACTGTTCGGTATGTGTATGTGTGGTCGTGAAACGCTTGGCGAACTCCCACCATCAGCGAAAAAAAACCCATGACACATGATGGAGATTTATGCGTAGGAGATGAGATAACATCATCGAGTGAGGCGAATAGAAACCACCAGAAACATTCACCTAGCTCAATTACACCTGTTGGATCCAATAAAAACCTGCAACGACTCTTTCCTTTAAAAGCTTTTTCAAGTAATCAACAGTTGCGTCATACAAGGGTCAAGAGACCTTTTAGGTCCATTCCTCATTTGGAGAGACGAGCAATTTCTCGCTGATACCAGCGCATAACCAAACATGAGTACCTTTTTCCCCCCTTCTTCCTCTTCCCCTTCCCCTCTTGTTTGTCCCTCTTTTGCCTCGTTCTCTTTACTTTTCACTTTTCTTCTACTTTTTACTACTTTTTTGTAGGAGTAATATGGTCACGCGAAGAGAAAGTGGAAGAGAATGTACCTAGGAAAGAATAAGTCAAACATAGCAGTGGAAAGAGAAACGTGAAAAATATGAATAAGAAACAATTCTTCACAGGAAAAATCGTCATTTCTGCTGCGGAGGGAGCAAAATACTTCAAGTAAAGTGGAGCGGGCAGGGGGGGGATAATACAGGGGTGAGGAGGGCCCTGTAAGGGCGAACTAAGTTGGGTCAAAGTTTATCAATCGTGAAGAAAGAAAAATAATCCCCCACATATGACCCCGTCATCTGCCTCACAGGAAAAAGCACTTGAGAGGAAGTGTTTGGATTGCGGGGGAGGGGGTAAAAAGGGGAAAAGAGGGGGAGGACATGAAAATTGGTAAAATGTGAAGAAGAAGAAAAATCCCCAACAGAAAATACCATCGTGACCGCGGCGTGGAGCGAAGAGAACAAAGTAAAGTCAGTAAGATGCGCTAACGGTCATGATAGTATGAATAAAGCCCCCCTCCCCGTCCCCGAAAAACCATTTGGGGCTTTGTGAAAGATGTGGAAAAATACTACAGGAATAGCTGAACAAATCACCGCAAACCGCGCTTCAATATCTAGATCTGGTGCTTCCTAACAGCCAGAGTTCGACATTAAAACATCTGCAAAAATGGGTGAAAATCGGGGACTTTGCCCCCCCCATAACTCGAAAACGGTGCGTATACTCAATCTGAAATTTTAGTATGTGTAAAGGGTCACCCTAAGGATGAAAAAAAAACCTCACTTCAACCCCAATTTCGGGGGCCCAAAAATGGGCCACTTTGTGCATGGCTCTTTCCTCCCATGTCCAAGTACTCATCTTTTTTTAAAAAAAATAACGGGAAGAAATAATATAAAAATAACTGACCAGAACTGAAAACTTTTTTAACGATGACTTACATTATTGGAGAACCGAGAGGTAAGAGAGAGAAATTTTGGTTACCTGCAACAAAAGTAAGGATAAAATTAGTACGGTTTAAAAGTATTGAGTAAAGTGATGAAATACATGAAACCCAAAATATTTCAGAACAGTGTGTTTCTGATAGCTACGACGATTGGGTTAACTCAAAGAAAACGAGGCATAAAGCCACAATCGAATGGAGTATGCAACTGTGCTTGAAGAGAAGGCTATGTAGCAACTTTTAGGGGTGCATGTGCTCGTCATGCTTAGAATATCAGAAACTCTATTGCTGCGAATGTTGGATACACTCGAAGAAAACGAGGCAACTCTGTAGGAATTAACTGCTATAATGATAAAAAAAAGTCATATAAAAATTCTGGAGTTACCTTATTTCCTCTAATATTCGAAATTTTTGGAACATTGATTATTTAACTTTTTGAAGTACTTTCTTCGCAATTGAGTCTCGTACCTCTCAGCAGCGCGAAATACTCACGAACCAACGACCAATCGGTCATATAAGAACTGCTTGGGCAGGACTAAAATTGCGTTGCCTCCGACCGTGAATAATGGATGATTCGAAATTTGTTACGTTTTGATTGAAATGCGCTCTATTACTGCGTATAAACCTTCAGAAGTAGTGTACTTGCGCTGCTATACGCATTTGTAAATAGCGTGCGCACTATGCGCGCCTCGGAGCTCAGCGCGATACGCAAGTCAAGAGCGGAGAGCGAGACCAGAGACTGCGATGCTTGAAGTATTCCTCTAGTTCTGCAGGCGCTTCCTGTGATCCTTTCTCCGCACACAGTTCTAAGTTTCGGAAATTTTTTCCGGAAGATTCGGTTCCTTTTCACAGATTCAGTTATGATTATGAAGCAGAAAAATCTTTTCTCATATCCATGAAAAGAAAGAGAACGTAAACTCTTTTCGGCTAACTTGGAGACTATAACCGTCAGTAGAAAAGTTGGATGGGGCGAAACGCGTGATACAACGATTTCGACTTCCAAATAGGTAAAAATGCATGTTGACGGAATGAAGGAGAAAATACTGTTTTATATCATCCCAACTATTCGGTGCGTCGCACCCAACTATTGATTGGCGTGACCAAACGTTCATTCGTATAATCGAATTTATGAGGTTACAATAACTGATGCAAGAAGTTAGGTTACATGAAACGAACGTTCGAATACACAAATCGAAAATTCGATTTTATTCTAAAAATTGATCGTTCAACGCACTGATTTTCATGAGAACTTACGATGTCAGTGGTCTTGAAGCAAGAAAAATAAAAAAAAATGCGACAAAAATGTACCCAAACACGGTTTGCAGGGGGTGAGTCAATGGTACGTATAGAGTCAAAATTGCGAGAAATCAAAATCTTGGCCGATTCAAATTTCGAGATTTGAAAGTTTTCTACTGATTTTGATACGCTTTTTTCATTTAATCGTCCATTAAATCGGCGTTCATCGATTCACGTTTTTATTTTTCGTTCAATTCATGTCGATGGAATACATACCTTCTCGTCACATGTAGACTGCCTGCCTGTCATACTTTTTTTTTGTAACTGAAAAATTCGCCTTCTGCTGTGTCTACAGCAATTGTTGTTACGAATATGTTGTGCGTGCTGATATCAACTCATTGCATACTTGACTCTCTGAAGGCGTTTTATGAGCAAAGGCAATTCGCCTTCACCTGCGTCTGCAGCAATTGTTGTTACGCATATGTTGTGCGTGCTGATTTCAGCCCATTACATACTCGACTCCCTGAAGGCGTTTTATATGTGTGAGTAGCGCAATCTGTCGGAGAACGCAAATCTCACTTCTGTTGTTCCTCGACAGGGTGCGCTACTTACACATATAAAACGCCTTCAGGGAGTCGAGTATGTAATGGGCTGAAATCAGCACGCACAACATATTCGTAACAACAATTGCTGCAGACGCAACTGAAGGCGAATTGTTCAGTTAGAAAAAAAGGGGTATGACATGACGAGAGGGCATGTATTCCATCGACATGAATCGAACGAAAAATAAAAACGTGAGCCAACCAACACCAATTCAATGGAGAAATAAATGAAAAAGCGGATGAAAATCAGGAGAGAACTTGCATTTGCTACGAAAATTTCAAATTGTGATATCTCGAAATTAGGATCAACTAAGATTTTGATTTTTCCCGATTTTGAGTCCACACGTACCATAATCTCGAAATTAGGATCAACTAAGATTTTGATTTTTCCCGATTTTGAGTCCACACGTACCATAGACTCACTCCCTGATAACCGTTTTGGTTATATTTTTGTCTCATTTTTTTCTTCTTCTTCTTCTTTTTGGGGCCTCAAGACCACTATGCGATAAGGATGTTAACATGTTGTAAAAATTGATGCGAAGGCACTGATTTTTACAAAACTAGTCCGAAAGCGGTGAATTTGTTTAAAAATACTGCTAAAGTGTCAAATTTTTTAAAAAGTTACCGCGAAAACGTTTATTTGAGAGATTTAATGTGTAGGCGTTGAATTAACAAGAGAATAATGCGACCGCGTTTAATTTTTTGGAAATTGCTGCGAACGCGTCTTTTTTTTTGTGAAAATTACAAAAACGCTCAATTTCATAGTGCGTCGGCTGAATCTCTGGTTCCTCGAAACTGCGTTTGCCGAGATAATTTTTGAACCCCTGATACTCCTGTGAATCAAAAGGAAAAATATACACATAAATTTTATACAGTAAGCACATGCTGATTGTCGTACTTCTGGCAAGCGCTGGAAAAAAAACCATATTGGATCTAGAGTCCAGACTCTTGAAAACATTGACAAGAAAAAATACCCTTGATTCAACGGATTTTTGCTTGACTCAAAACGGAATCCGCTTAAATTAAGAGGCTTGGTTCTTGATTTAAGCTATATTCTGATTGAATCAACAGTACTTTTTCTTGTCGATGTTTTTAAGAGTCTGGACTCTAGATCCAATGTGTTTTTTCCCCAGTGTGAGGAAGTATCTGTACTTTCAAATGAGCCTCAAAATGCATGGCGTTTTATGGACAACGGGGAAAAAGAATTTGAGATATACCCTTACGTCAAAGGGGCGACGTTATGTGCTTATGTGTCTCGCGGTTTATCCCAGAATGTACTTACGGTTTTTTTCCTTAATACGACGAATGACTAAGACTGACTCGCGACTGGCCGAACCGAAGACGAACTTTCACACCGTCAACAACTGGCTCGGTCCGATGCGCAAAAATCGCGTATCTAAATCAGTGCCAAGGCGTGAATGATCGATTATCGATATTCCCCGATTTGAAGTTATGGTGAAAGATCGATTATTAAGGTGTTCGTTGCGAACACGCGGTTTATCGATCCTTTTCCTTAGGTTTAAACAGTAGATCAATCGATACATCGCAAAGCACGCCATGCCACTGCTCTAAATAGGATTTCCATTGAACATACGTGATCGTTTCTCTGCGGGAGAGCCTGACCTGCACCGAATTTGCAAACCCCGACCTGCAGCCCAGGGACCGGTCAGGGCCCCTGTATTCAGGTGCGCTGGGAGAAAACACCGTATATGAGCAATCGAAACGTTGCCAATGTCCTTTAAAAATATTTAATTTGGAAAAAGTTACGCATATTCACCTTGAAAAATTGGACGTATTTCTATCAAACGGAACTAAGCGCCAATTTGAGTTCCTTTTGAGGAATTTAGAATGCCGGATAGCGCGTTTTGTCAAACGGACCTGAGCGCCATGGAAAAGCATTGCGAGTATAGGACGGAATAAGCCAGGCGCCCGATTCCGCCGCCAATCCAAGCCCCCCTCTACCTTCCTCACCCTATGGCGCTTAGGTCCGTTTGATAGAAATACGTCCAATTGTCCGACACTTCAGATGAACTTTCGAAGAAAAGTATGTGGAAAATCGGACACTGGTAAAAAAGTCGCTTGGATCTAGAGTCCAGACTCTCAATAACATTGACAAGAAAAAATACTCTCGATTCAATCGGATTTTTCTTTGAATCGAAGAGCCAAGCCTTTTGATTCAAGCAAAACTCCGATTGAATCAAGAACATTTTTACCTACATACATTTTTTCTTGTCAATATTATTAAGAGTCTGGACTCTAGATCCAAGCTACTTTTTTTCCAGTGGAGGACAAAATATTTACACGGATCCTGTCACAAATATTGTATCGGGAGAAATCTGGCATCGTTCAAGGGTTCATACGGCATTCTTCCTCAGTGCGACAGTATACGAGTCATGCGTGCATGGCTCATGAGTCATGGCAGTACGCGAATACACGTGAACATGTAATTACCGAACCGGCTCCCGAATGGGTCGGGTTTGTGCTTCTCAGCCGAACCAGTTCTCACCTTGGAGCTCGCTGGGCCCATCATTTGAAAAGATGGGAGGCAGAGAGGCAATTTGGCCAACTCGGAAATTGGTTTCTCTTCTCGGAAACATTGCCGTCAGTTGTGCCTGAATAAAAATGAAATGATGAAAAAAATGGTACGAAACCAGAGATAGAAAAGCATTAAAAAGTGGGGAAAGTAACGCAGATGTGAACTTTTGAAAACGCAGGGATGTGGAACATGATTCTGGTGTGTTCTTTAGCGCTGAGTTCGAAAATGACATAAGTTACTAAGCACTACCCTCCAATTTTCCGGAAAAATTGGATCTATCCTAAAGAACGTGATTTTCCGAGAATTATTCAATTTTCTGGGAAATTTGTGCATATAGGGGGGATAAACCGAGATCACTTTTGGGCTCAGCAGCTTAAAATACACGGGCATAATGGGCAACTTAACTTTTGGCGCTTGCAACGTCCTTCTTTAGATAAGTCGTTCACTTTACTTTTGCTGTACCCAATAACATTGCTTACATCGTTCACGGAAAAAAAGTGTCACAATCCCTCCTATACTCCTTGCTGATTTTGGCGCCAGTTATAAGAGTATTTGCACCAGTCAGAGGTACGGCTGAGTCAGCTGAAAGTGTAGTTGGATCAACCATACTTCTGTGCGGTGTAACTTCTCTTATAATTGGGGCCAAAATCAGCCAGGAGTATAGTCGAGATTTTGACAGGGTTGCCTCGGATTTTAGAAAATGCGATTCCATTTCATGGACACATTTTTGTGAAATTCCCTGACAATTGAGGATGTGACGGATGGTTAAGAAGGCATAATTGAAAATAGTTTTTAGGCAAAATTTGTTGTTCGAAACCTCAAACCCATTCTAGAAAGCAAATGGAGGTGATTTAACAAAGTTACATTTACATAGTTAAGTTACCTTACATTTTCGTCATTTTCGTAATTTTCCCTGACTTTTTAAAATTCCTTGACATTTCCCGGTTTTCCCTGACTCTTTAAAATTCCCTGACATTTCCCGGTTTTCCCTGACTGTGGCAACCCTGTTTTGATTCTTTCTTTTCAGTGTTGGTGCAGGATCACTGGATAAATTATCTCTGGAAATTTCATCGATCTCGTTATTATATTTACAGTTTATGACGGTAAATATTGCACCTCACGAGATTGGCAACATGGAGGCTATTGACACTAGAATAACCGTGCGGCATGTGCGCATCTCCTTTTCTCTATCCATTTCGGAGCGGACTCGTGACTTGGGGTCGCCAGCCGACGATACTGAAAGTGAGTGCACTTAGTCTAGCCGCCCCCCCCCCCCCTCACTCGAACAGGGACTGAAACGAAAGGGAAGACGAGTAGTCTCGTCGTTTCATCGTCTCGTCTGGTAGAAACGACGAGGGGATCTGAGATCACCGGTCACATCTGCCGTGCTACGGAAGAACGCCGTATGAGCCTCCAGACGTTGCCTAATTTCCATCAAGAAAAACCGAATTTACTGGGAAAATTGTAAATATTTTCCCCCCAAAATTTTCAGGCAATTTTGTACCCAATTCAATCTAAAATATCTGAAAATTTCAAGGAATAATATGCTTAAATTACGTCAAAAATACATGTTTTATCAAGGGAAATTTGGCAACTCTCGAATGCTCATGCGGCGTTCTTCCTTAGCACGGCAGACATGGCCTCAGGCTTCACAGTCATCGTTATCATCGAGTATCGTCGTGTATGCATCGCGCAATCAAACAAAAATCATTTGCATTGGGGTACTTTTCAAGAAAAAGTGAAAGAAAAACTTTGATTACAAGTAGTAAATTCAATTATCGTGGAACACCAAAATCTCCGATGGAAAGTTTTTATGAAATGTTCAACACGGACATTTTTAACTGTACGTACATGGTTGAGAATATCAATATTTATCGTTACTTTATGTTACCTGAGTCACTGTTTTTCGGTCTGTCGATCAGAAGGACTTGGTTGATCGAGCTCTTTGGTCAAATCAACCGAAACTGTACTCGTTTCAATTCAGAGGTTTTTCGAGAGGAAATTTCCAAAAAGCCCAATGGAACTACTCTTAAAGTTCTCAGTTTCATATTTTTGAAGATATGAGCTTTCAAAGTTTCCGAATTTCGTCCAAATTCTCCCATCGACTCCTTCCATTGTGCGACCCGGCGTTAACTTGGAGACTTGAATGCAAGCATAGAAAAAAGATTCATCGATATCTACCCGTGAGTAATGCCGTCCTATACAAAAATCAAGAATCTCTAAATAACCAATTCCCTTAAAAAGGCCCCCCTGTAGTTCACATCATGAGTACGGGAGGTTTAAGGTATTTTTAAATATAGCATAGTAAAAAGGACATTTTTTGCGAATCCCAGTAAAATTCGCCCGTACAACTTTGGATACAGGTCCTTGCAGACTATACAGATGTTTTGCAGTTTCCAAATATTAGAAATACGAAAGAAAGTGTATCGCAGGTTTTAAAAATTGGACAACATTTTGCAATTAGGAACTTCAATTTCTGGTTCATTCGTAGTAACACTTGTGTGCAGAGGGAAAATAGCAGCATATACGTTGTTCCTAAACCGAGTCAGAAATTGTAAGTCCTCATTGCAAAATTTAGTCCCATTATGAGGTTGGCAGTTGGCACGCACCTACTTTGAAGTTTGCAGAATTATACAATTTCTTCTTTCGTATATTATATTTTGTACTTTCCCAGTGGTAATACCCTGTAGCTCTTTGCCTGGAGTATTTTCTAAAGTCACACTGTTTAGTTTTACTCAAAGTTTGCATAAAATTGTTGTTTTTAAGATGACGCGTCAAAGGCTACCTTTAACTTCCCTTAATCACAACGCTAATAATCAAGTGTCTCCCGCTATGTTACCTAAGGAGAGAAGATATTTCAGGAGCGACTACACAGATAAAAATTGCCGTGTTTATGGTCACCTTTGGTTACTTTGAGATTATTTTCGTTGGCCAAACCAACCAAAGGGCCTAGCTGATCTACTAAATTTTCGGTCAAATCGACCGAAACCATAGTTTACTTTGTAAGACACGTGGGGATGAGGAAATTGCCCTGCTGAACTTGTGGACTCTTGTTTCTGCCATTGTCCTTTAGAGATTGCAATTTGCTAGTGGCTAGCGAATTGGACTATCTCCAACGTGATGCAGGCTCGATCCTGCACGGAGAGAAAAAATTTCGTGCGTAAGATCCGAAGTTGAGGTCACATGGATATCTGAAGTTTTTGGATCACGTATCTAAAAACTTGAGGTCCAGCTGCCAAAGTTCGGGTCAGACATCTGAAGTACCTCGATATGTACCGAAGGGTTCGGGTCACACATCTGAAGTACTCCGGTACACACCGAAGTGCCTCGATGTCTGACCTGAACTTCGGCAGCTAGCTTTCAAGTTTTCGGATGCATGATCGGAAAACTTCAGAGATCCATATGACCGCAACTTCGGGTCCCATGCACGAAGTTTTTTTCGCCGTGTGGGTATAAGGAAAGTATCCTGATGAACTTATGGACTCTTGTTTCTGTCACTGTCCTTTAGAAATTCCGATTTGCTAGTGGATACGAATTGGACTATCTCCAACGTGATCCAGGCTCGATCCTGACGGTTCGCGTCTGATTTTCAACGAAGTTGCAAATTTCAACCTGAAAATTTAAGACAACATCCCGTTTACTTTTTCTTTCTGTGTACGACTACGACCCTACACTGGAAAAAAAAACACATTGGATCTAGAGCCCAGACTCTTAAAAACATCGATAAGAAAAAGTACTCTTGATTCAATCAGAATCTAGCTTAAATCAAGAACCAAGCCTCTTAATACGAGCGGATTTCGTTTTGATTCAAGCAAAAATCCGATTGAATCAAGAGTATTTTTTCTTGTCAATGTTTTCAAGAGTCTGGACTCTAGATCCAAAGTGTGTTTTTTTTCCAGTGTAAAGTTACGGTGTTTCTCTATGCTTCTGACGGGAGAACGACAGTCTCGTTGCAATACACATGTGTCATAACCGTTCCACGACTGAGCGTCTCGCCATCCGAGGGGAGGAGGAGGGTTGACGTCTATGGCCAGGGAGGGTGAAATATGTGGGTGTCGGGATCCTCCGAGGACTGACTAGTGAACCCGGGATCGGCGGTACCCGGTCGCCCGGTCGGTGGTCGGTGAGCGAAGAGCAAGTCGAAAACGGTGAGAAAGAGAAAGCACTGTTGTTGGCTTTTCGGCGGGGAACGCGAGTCAGCACGATCGCGGCCGGGTAAGGTTCCCATCACTCCGCTTCCAGCCACTTCCGCCAGTTTCGCTTTTAAGTAAATCCCCTCCGTTGAACGGCCGGCCACGGGAACGAACGCTGCCTCGGAGACAAAACGGACTACATTTTCCAATTAGGAACTATACTGGCTCACTTTAGAAAGTACGGTGGAAAAACAAGGATGAAAAAACGGGAAACAAGGCTAAAAATACACAATGGAGATGTTGCATGTGAGAGGGATTTGCGATTTGACCATTCATTCATGTGTAAAAGTTCGCGAGAAACACGATGGTGCCACTGGTTTTCTCTGAAATCAACTCCCAAGCTCAAAAAAAGCTCTCAAGTTGAGACCAAAATGGAGGGGATATCCCGCCCTACCCTGAGAGTCCACCTCTACATCAAGACAAACTCTCCATGCGAAGATAGGGAGCAAATACATTAGCAGGGTTGCCGTGTTTTCAGTTTTGGAGTCCCCCAAATGAAGTGGCAGCCCTGTCAATGTATTTGCTCCCTATCTTTGCATGGAGAGTTTTTTTTTTTGATGTAGAGGTGGACTCTCAGGGCAGGGCGGGATATCCCCTCCATTTTGGCCTCAACTTGAGAGCTTTTTTTGAGCTTGGGAGTTGATTTCAGAGAAACCAGTGGCACCATCGTGTTTCTCGCGAACTTTTACATAAGTAACGATAGTCAAATCACAAATCCCTCACACATGCAACATCTCCATTAGGAACTATACTGGCTCACTTTAGAAAGTACGTATCTACCATTCGCGGGTATCTACTGCAAGGAAAAAGTACGGAAACTTGGAAAAATCACGGATTTTGAAAAATCGGTATGGAATTATGGAGAACGTGCACGGAGAAAAAAAAACTTCGTGCATGGGACCCGAAGTTGAGGTCGTATGGATCTCTGAAGTTTTCGGATCACGCATCCAAAAACTTGAGGTCCAACAGCCGAAGTTCGGGTCAGACATCAAATCTGAAGTACTTAGGTATGTACCGATACTTCAGATGTGTGACCCGAACCCTTCGGTATGTACCTGAGTACTTCAGATGTCTGACCCGAACTTCGGCAGCTGGACCTCACGTTTTCGGATGCGAGATCCGAAAACTTCAGAGATCCACATGACCTCAACTTGGGTCCCATGCACGAAGTTTTTTTCTCCGTGTACGGCTGCTTACATGAAAAGGTGGAAATAATAGATAGACTGTCAGTTTCGTCAGTGCGTACTGTTAGGGTTTCTACTGATAAGGACATACATACTTGTGATATCAGACGTCATCGAAGATGCTGCGACAGAGGATTTTAAATCTGATCTACGTTGAGACGTTGCAAGATTGTGCACTGGCAAAAACTGCGCGAAACCGTGCCTGTGCGAAACTGTAGCGGAGCCAAATAATTGATACATCCCTAAGTACGCCAATTGGACTGCGTTAAGCAGAAAGGAACCAACCCACATTTTGGGAAAAATTGAATTATGAGTGGTTTTGAACTCAACCACTGTTCTACTATCCATCGTCAAAAATTCAAAGTTTTTGTTGGAGCAAATTTTGCAGAAATTGAACTTGAAGTTTATGTTTTACATTGAGTCTTATGCAGGAGCCAAACTTTAAACCTCTTTTTCTCGGTTCGATCCCGATGTGGCTTGGTTCCTTTCTGTTCAACTCCGTCCAATTGATAACTCATAGACTGACGCCACCAAATTGGTCGGACGTGATATTCAGAAATCGCTTAGCAAGTTTCGTTTTGGTCCGTAAGCTGGTGCCGATTGGGGGGGGGGGGGGGGGGGGGAGTCGTTGAAGACGAGAAGAGAAACGGAACCGCGGAGATCTCTGTTGATGGCTCAATCGACCTTTGCCCTTTCCCCCTGGCTGTGACGATGTGGTCCATTTATCATTCCTAACTAGAAATTCTGGAGCCCAAGAGCGAGAGTAAACCACCATTAAGAGAAATTACGTGGTAGAATCTTACACTATTCGGTGCTTCAAAGAACCTGTGTACTTGAACAGATGCGCTGCGGCGCTGGATGACGTCGATAGGTCTTTGGCGTAAACGCGATTCGGAACACTGAAAAAAAAATCTCGGTGTATTTACTAGGAAAAGGGTAAAGTTACCAAGAATTCAGGGTTCTATTTGATCCCAGTTTTTTCTTGGTAAAATTACCATTTATGGAATTGGTAATTTTACCGAGAAATCTCGGTAAAATTATAGAACTTTCTCGGTAATTTTACTGGACCTTGGTAAAAACGCCAATATTTTTTATCGACTGTGGTAGAATTACCGAGATAAAATGGCAAAGTTACCGTGAATTGATTACCAATAAAATTGGTATTCTTACCTGAAAAAAACAGTAAAAATACCGGTTTTTAGGTGAGCTTACCAGTCTGTCTTGGTAAAATTACCAATAATTGGTAAAAAAAGTGAGAAGGTAAAGATACCAACGGACCGTGGTAAAAACGCCGAGAATTTTTTTTCAGTGTAGAATCTTACACTATTCGGTGCTTTAAAGGACCTGTGTACTTGAACAGATGCGCTGCGGCGCTGGATGACGTCGATAGGTCTTTGGCGTAAACGCGATTCGGAAGAAGGAATGTTTTTTGAATTGAAAATTAATTTATATTGAATTCATGAATATTAGAGGAAAACTAGCCGTTCTGGGCGCGCTTCGCGCGCCCGTCACGCCTAGCCGGGGGCTACGCCCCCTGGACCCCCGGTCACTCGCTACGCGAGTGACATTCGGCTCGCTTCGCGAGCCGATTTTGTAGTAGTTGCAAATTTTTTATCACTATATTTTGAAGATTTCATAGAAAACATTATGAAATTCTCACTCCACAATTAACTTGTAGAATAATAATGGGAGGGCAAGAAATAGACTATATCTTAAAATGGACGGTTCCCACTTAGTAAAAACAGCCAACACCACGTGAAGATGAGGAACCATCGTTAGCCACTTTTTTTTTTCTTCTTTTCTTTACTTTTCTGAAAAAAATTTACTGAAATTTTAGTTGCGTCCCCTAAAAGGAAACACGGAGAAAAAAAATTGTGCATGGAACCCGAAGCTGAGATCATATGGATCTCTGAAGTTTTCGGATCACGCATCCGAAAAGTTAAGGTCCATCTGCCGAAGTTCGGGTCAGACAATTGGAGTAGTTCGGTATATATATACCGAAGGTTTCAGGTCACACATCTGAAGTACTCGGTGCATACCGAAGTGCTTCAGATTTCTGACTCGGATATTTAGGAAAAACACGGTAGAGAACCAAGGAAATCACAGTAGAACAGAGAAAAAAATACAGTCGAATAAATAAAGAAAACTATTATCGAAGAAATTCTAATTATTAGAAAGTAATTAGCTGGCGTAATCAATGCGTAGCTGCATAGGAGCATGAGCGAGATTTATCATCAACTGACCGCTGGCCGCTAGGTACCTGGGTGGGCGAGCGACAATACGTAAGCGGTGCCATATGGTTCGATTGACAGATGAGTGGGGAACGGTCAGACGTAGGGGAAAGGTTCAGGCTGAACCGTTCAGCACAGCGCAGCGTCAGTCACCGGGTGGGGAAGAGAGTCCGGGAGGGGACACTTCCCCTCGAGTGAAATAGAAAAAGGCAGAATCCTTCGAAGTTTATATTAATGATATTCAATTTTTGAGGGCGCGGGAAGGATTTAACAAGATCTTTACGTTTACCGTTTTAGCTCAATTTTCATTTTGTCTCAATAGTATTTTCAATTGAAATTGGAGGGATTTTGACCAAGGCCACGACCAAGATGAGATAAGGTAGTTACTAAGTATGGTGCATACCGAAATTAACTAAGTTTAAAGCTTTTCGGGGCCAAACGGCCTTGGTCAAAATCCGTCCAATTTCATTTAAAATGGCCTTATCAAAAATAAATCTTATTAGAATTTTTAATATTCGAAGTAGAATTATACTTATTCTTACGTTTATATTTTGCATGGCGCTACTGAATAATGTAGATGTGTTTGAACACACTGGAACACACGGATTGAACGCACCGCTGTGTTTCTGTGGAAATTTTGTCCCAACATGTAAATCGACGGTGAAACTGCCAGACTATGTCTCTGATTGGCGGTGTTTAAAAATCTCCGTCCCCATTTTATTTTTTTCGAGGGGAACAAATTTATAATATTCCTTGAAGTATTCAATGTTTTCTCGGCACAGAAGAGAAAAATCACAGAAGTTTTCAAGAATTGACGTTGAATTTCCATTTAAACAATAAGGTCTGACGGGAAGTCTTCAACATCGCAAACCGAGATGCACGGTCTCGTAGTTTTACCGGTGACATGCGTTTAAATTTTTTGGGATAGTTTTCATTGGCGTGGCGCGCTATGCGATACATCGATTGATCTGTCACTTGAACCAAGCCATGTCATTGAATGAACAAGGTGTTCGCAGCGAGCACCTTCATAATCGATTATTTACCACAGCTTCAAATGGGGAAATATCGATGGATCGCAAAGCACGCCACCAGTGGCGTGGCGTGAATTGCGATGTATCGATTATTATGCCATTTAAATCTATGATAAAGAATCGATCGTTTAGGTGTTCGCTGCGAACACCCTGTTTATCGATCCTTTCCCATGGGTTTAAATGGCATAACAATCGATATATCGCAATTCACGCCATGCCACTGCACGCCACGCCACTGTTAGTTTTTCTTTGGGTTACATTCAGCAAAACTTGGGGTTGATTTGCAAACTCTTTGGAAGTCAACACACGTAGTATGACGCTGAATTATTTTAACTTATTTACAAATCATTTTGATCATCATTCTTCAACTGTAAACAGTACCGATCAAAAATGAGTGCGATGAGAGTTGCTGAATGAAAAGGTTTTCCATACTTTTTTGGAAGAGGAGAGAAGGAAAAAAATCTGCCACGGTGAAATTCCGCGGAGGCCAAAAATGAAAAGGCCAGACACCGTTACAGAACGCAAAACGCAATTCACCGCTAGAAAGAACGACGAACAGGTATTTGTTTTAACACTCTGATGTTTCTTCTTATATTCGACACGAAATTTGCTTTACTGAGGTTTTAATTACTCCGCCTTTTTGTTAGTGTGTTTCTTTATCATTTTCTTATCGCTTCTTTCAATTAATCTCAAGTATCTCAGAAATGCGAGTGTTAATTAATTTTCAACACGTAATACTACCAGATTTTATCAAAGAAATTTGTACGTAAAGTTTTGAGCTCTAAAATTTAAAATAACGTAAAAACCTCTTTTTGGATAAAATTCAAAATGAAACCAGCATTTTACCAAATTTTGTCGATACATTGATGTTTCCTTACCTCCAGACCGTCGTCTATTTTCCCCGTGAAATGTGAAAGGGTAAACATGTTACGAAGTGCTTGAATTCAAACCTGTCTACAAGCACATTCACGGGTAGGGCGGTAAATGAAAGCTAGGACCATGAATTAAGATTTCTTTATCGGCAGGTACTCATTTAATTTATCGAAGAAACAGTGAGTGATAAGCGTGGGCAATAAAGCGATCACTGATTCCGCGAGACCGAGCTCCAAGACGCATAGCCGTTAGTTAATTAATCACTGCAAAATGATAATTCGGCGCGAAAAATAAAAGTGACGTAAACTATCCATCTCCCTCCTTTATACGTAGGTGTCCCCGGCGAATACAGAAAAAAAAGGCTTGCATTCCATCGACCATGCGACAAGTGTTAATGTGTACGCCTCTGCACTTCTCACGAGATAACGCCTTTTTTAGACCTGACCGCTACGGTATTTTACGAGTCACAAATCATACCTATCAGAAAATTGATCCCACGGTGGCGGATAGAATTTTTCTGCCTCGGTGCATTCAAATTTACGACCGTCCACGTGCAAAAGAACCTGAATTGAGCTGTATTTTGCAATGTGGAACTACGAGCTCAGTTTAGAAACAATGAGTGTACCATTAATTTCCCTATGCACATGAGTGTTTTTACAGAGAGGCTAGGAATTGGACTGCATTTTGCAATTTGGAACTATAAATTCTGGCCAGGTTTAAAAACAACGTATGTGCCATTAGTTTCCTTATGCACATAAGTGTTTTTTAAGATGAGCGAGAATTTATAGTTCCAAATTGCAAAATGTAGTCCAATTGTGGTTCCTAGAAATGTAGTCCAACTGATGCATTGTTCGCAAAAAGTGTCCTCATACCATACGATGCTACTGTGATTATGCGCCTGTGGGGTCCAGTTGCGCACTAAAATACAGTGAAATCTCGCTAAATCGTAATTCGCTAAAAACAAAACCTCGCTTAACTCGAAATTTTCTTCGGTCCCTTGACGCTAATAGACTAAATACAACGGCATGCAGAGCGCAATAATTATGTAAATCACAGACAATTATTATTTTAATATTTACATTGGATTGACATTATTTAAATCAAAGACGAATGTTTTGAAATAGAGGGGTTTTCCTCTTTTTTTACGTTCTGTTTAATTTCGCTTTCCGATAGTCTGGCACGAACGTAATCGATTCTCGGGCAAAGCTCGCGCAAATGACGTCAGAGCAAGCGGAACCGCAAATCTAACGAAAACAACGCCTTGTAAGTGGGTTTAATAGTAAACGTGGGGACGCGCACCAACGCTGACAGCCAACGATCAACAGGATTCGCAAGCAACAGTCAACGGTCCCGTAAGCGAAAATACGCCAACCGGATCATCGGTGGCGTAGCTTGGCGTGGGTGGACAGCAGATCCAAATCAGCACTCGCGATTGAAATAACAACGGAGTTTCGATTGGAGTAGGTGAACTTATGAAAAGGTACGACGCAAAATACTGACGGTCGTTTGATGAGGATGATGATGTCGACGATGATGATGGTGAGGATGATAAAGAAGGACGCCTGGAATATAATATCTGCGACGACTACATATTGCGATTAGGAACTACAATTTCCACCTCACTTAAGAAACAACGCATGAGCCGTTTGTTTCCATATGCAGATAAGTGTTTTTACAAATGAGTCAGTTATTGTTGTTTCTAATTGTAAAATGAAGTCCAATTGGTTCAGGTTCATTGATGGATCTTCCATCGGACGATATTTAAAGACACTCACGACGTTTTTTGAGGAAGATTGTTTGGTTCACAGACCAAAATAATGAAGATTCTCTCTCTCAATGAAGAATCTATTGAAATTAATGAGACACTTTTGCCGTTCATTTTAAAATTGACTTTGAAATTTTAAAGTTTGGTTAAAAGTTATGATTTTATGAAATTTCCCTTTCAGCGATTGGGAACAATCAGTAGTTACAAAGTAAATCGTGCGAGAGAAGATTATCGCCAATCACTTGCCATGAACTCATCTGACATTTTCCTTAAAGTTTTTGAATAAAATTTTGTCCCTTCGAGTTTACCGGTTTCTTAGTCCTGTAAACCCCTTAATAAAATAGACCACCGCTCCATGTTTCTGACCATATTTAATAATATAAATTTTGATTACGGTACTGCTCGCAGCAAATTATTATTTCATCGGCTTAATATTACATTTCTCATCTAATGACTAGAACTGTTGAAAGGGCAAAAAAGGTTAAGTGCTATGAGATAGCTTGCGCATGAAAAAAAAATTTAAAAAAACCAAACTCGAAGAATAAAAAAATACAAAAATATACAAAAATAATGGATGTATGATAAAAACCAAACAGATAAAGAATAAAACACAAAAGTGATAAAATCTACGCAGCGATCTAATATGTGCGGATAGTGCGGTCTTTTGCGCATGATCCGATCATTAGAGATAATATGATAAATGATTGCCTTGAATGGCATATGCAATCAAAAACACCCATTAGGTATGCGTACACTATAAGTATCAGTATCACTTCACTACTGATCCAGAGCGATAAGTCACACTCACACGCTGCATCCAAACACTCCGAAACCGGTGTCAGTTCATTCACTCCCGCTACACCGACGAAGTACCTCCATTGGCCACCAGAGTGCTCTTCTGCATCAGCTTTGACAGAATGAGTTTCAACGCCCCCCTACGGATCATCCAACCGAAGAATTTTTCCGAAACCCGGGTTACCGATTGCAACCACCTTTTTTCGAAGAAAACAGCGTAAGCAAAAGGCGAGAATCTCTTCGAGTAATCTTGGCAATGCTAGTCTATAATGAACTCTTGTGATTGGATCTGTAAGCCTCACTTTATATATTGTTCAGTAGCGTAAACCCGCGTGGGAATCCGTAATGTCCGTGACACAACTGCCTGTAAAGGCAAACGTAATGTCGCTGATCAATTTCAAGTGACATACCCTGCGAGTTCTCTCCGAACTGAATCTCAATCAGTCACTCCAGGGAAGTTATCACGTCAGTGTGGTTGCAGGATAAAATCGATGGTTCCCCAAAGAATCCAACATTAACGTCCGATTTGTAAAGAAGGTGCAACTGGAGGTAGCAAAAATTGACGGCCGATTTGTAAAGAAGGTGCAACTGGAGGTAGTGCCTGGGATTTTTAAAGAAAAAAGATTCGATTTTCTTTGAGAATCCGATTTTGTCGATTTAAAAAATCGGAAATTATGAAGGCTCAAAATTCGTACGCGAACATAAAGTATCTAATGCGGGAAAAAACGGCTCAGGTGCCACTTTAATGCATCCGGGTTGTGAAGTGTGAACTGTTTTTGCCGCGCGGCAAAGTTTCCGACCTGTTTTACAGAAAAATGTCCGACTTTATGGGGAAATGACAGATTTCACAGTAAAATATTGACTTTGTTTCACTTTTGAAAAAATCATGCCAGAGAAAAAAAAAATCATTTTTGAAAATATCTTCACGACTCAGTATTTTCCTTACATTTTCCACAACCTGCGGATCATGAGATATAACAATTTTATTTTCTCTGCTAACCATAACATTCTACCTTCATCATTCAACGAATTTTATGGACCGTGTTTAACAGAAAGGAAGCAAGCCACATCAGCTAGTGGTAAATTTGACCAAGCAATTTACTTTGTAACAAAAGAGCGATTGTATGGATGCCTTTGCAAAATTTTAGGGAATTTGCTTCGTACAATGCAGAAAATTCCCTGAAATTTCCACCAAAATCCGCCCAACCATTTTCATGTAAAAAAATAAACTGCCCTCTTTAATTTGGCAATAGTCGATGCGGCTTGGTTCTTTTCTGCTTTTAACGCGGTCCTTGTGTTCAACATACTGTTCATCTATTATCATCACATTTAGCGTTGACTTTCAAAGTAAGCTCTTTACCTCCCCAATTACATTGCTCAGATTTGATTGGATTAGTGCGGGGTCTCCAGAGTAATAGTATTTACGATTTCACCCGAGAACTTCACTTATAGAAATTCAACGAGCGGCCAGTTCCTCCATAATTCGTTATCTCCCGCAAGAACAGACGTAAGTCCATTCCAAGGTTGAAATATTGACTTGAACGGTTTAATTTTTTGCAAGAATGTATTCGTGCGATTCCCGTCCGAATATGTTCTGATTTTTGTATGGACTCAGGGGAAAAATTGATAAAATGTTCCGGTAAAATTACCTAAGATTCTCCTGGTAAAACTGCAATTTGCGTGGGGAAGTTTGGCAACACGGAAATGTAGTTACGTTCTTTCGTGAGGGAAGCGACGAATTTCGCTCGAATTTTATTCGTTCAGCAATGCTGCCGTGCTGAGGAAAAACGACGTATGAACATTCAAGAGTTGCCAAATTTCTTCTCCGAAAACAGTTATTTTTGAAGAACGTTATGAATATTTTTCCTTGAAATTTTCGGGAACTTCTTAAGTGCAATGGACCACTAGACAAGGTACGAATTTCAGCATCCTCATTCATGTTTCTTCACCAAAATTTCACGTGAAGCACGACGCGCACAACGAAAATTACTGAAACCAACTCCTAACGGAGATATTTACATTTTTATTTCACATAGACTACGAGGAATTTGAACTGCCCGCTCACAAAAAACTCAAAGCTCTACGTGAGTCAAATCGTGCACTACAACGGTTTCAGCAAGCTTCTCAATCGAGCAATGTTCATTTTCCACCATGAGTTGTTCAAACTATTAGCAATTTGCTACAGCTGAGCCAAAGCGTCAAGATTGAGGTTGCCAGATTTTTATATCGCAGAGACTGTCATGATAACGTTTAGCGCGCGATGTGAGTCACGTAGAGCATTGAGTTTTCAAGGCGGGAGGTTTGAATTCACGCATCAAGAATAATTAAATATCTTCGTAAGGAGTTGATTTCGGTAATTTTCGTTGTGCGCATCGTGTCTTACGTGAAATTTTGGTAAAGAAACATGTATCAGAAGGCTTAAATTCGAACCTTGTCTAGTGGTCCATTGCCACCAAAATGATCTGAAAAACTGGAGGAAAAATATTTACTAATTTCCCCGTGCATTCGTGATCTACCAAAGGAAATGTAGCAACGCCTGAAGGTTCATACGACGTTTTTCCTCAGAACGGCAGAATGCCCATTGGACTGCATTTTGCAATTTGGACCTATAAATTCCGGCTCGGTAACGTATGTGCCATTAGTTTCCCTATGCACATAAGTGTTTTTTCAGATGAGCCAGAATTTATAGGTCCAAATTGCAAAATACAGCCCCATTGATACTTCACCTAGCTGACCACTAATTTCGGTCCACGCGAATCCACCTGTTACCGTTGAACCTTTGATCCTTTTCTAACGTCGCCTACGTTGATAAGATTCAAAAAATCCATGCACTTGTCTCCGGCGTGGCGGAGACCTAGACCCCTAACTCCTCTAAAGGAGACTTGTCCCGGTGAACTAAGCACTTCCAGTCGAAAGAACGAATCGCGAATGTCAGATGCAAACATCTGTTGCTCTGTTCCAGTTGATTTATGCTGAGGCCTGCGTAGTAAAAAACCGCAACGTCGTGGTTTCCGATGAATCGATTCATCTGTCATTTAAACCTATGAAAATGTATCGATTATCAGGGTGTACCGTAATTATCGATTCTTTACTATAACTTTAAATGAGAATATATCAATAATCGATTATTCACGCTTTGCAATTTAAAAACCACCTATCTTCATTGAAATTAAACAATCGTTATGTTGTTCGTACTCAGCCTTGAGCCCCAGCATCGGCAGTACATGCATATTCAGCGAAAGAAAAACTTGAATCACCGCATTCACCGTTGGCACTCGGCGAGAGGGTTTTTGGATTACGGTCAGCGCGGTTTTATTGAACCAGGAACGTTGGGAGATGCGCCAAATCGCTTCTATTCCGGTCGTTGAAACCTCCCTTTTTCGGGTAGAATCGGCAACAGGGCGATGGATTTGCGGTTAAGTGAATGTGTGCCTCAGTGTCGAAAAAGTAGGTGCGCTTTCCGGGTACTCGATTAATTGAACCGTTCGTTTTTGAAAAGGCATAAGTTCGAAAATCTACGAGTGCCGGTTTTCGTGATGGATGGAGGGACCAAGGCTCGAGGATTTTTTTGCACTTCAGTGGTTTCGGAATTGAACGTTTCATTGATCTCCGTCTATCTCGCAGATTGTGGTTTTGCGCGCGCTTTTACGGACCGCATCTGAAAAATTTCGTGATTTTGAAATGCAGTTTCAAAATTGACTTTGGAGTCACCACAAACCTGGCAATCCCAGAATTCCATAGGTATACTGCGCGAGATTTTGTGAATTAGGGTTTGTTCAAGACTTAGGTAATAATTTTTCATCATTTGGACTGCGTTTGGCAGAAATGAAAAAAGCCACATCAGTGATTGTCAAAGTTAACAGAACAATTTAATTTTTTATAAGAGAACGCCTGTGCGGATTCCTTTGAAATTTTAAAAGAATTTCCTTCGTACTATGCAGAAAATTCACGGAAATTTGCAAAAAAAAAATCAGCACAATCGTTTTCATACAAAAAAATTAAGCTTCCCAGTTAAATTAAGCAATGGCTGGTGTATACTGGGTTCCTTTCTGCTTAATGCGGTTCATTTGACAAATCTGCATGAGCATCAATTTTCGACCACAACTATTACATTGTAGGAAAAATCTAGTCCAGGGTCATTAAATGTATTGCCTCTGAGACGAGTCAACACAAAATTTGGGAAAAATTTTAGCGGCAAGCCTAAAAACTAGCAATCATACAAATATCCCGGGTAGAATTATAATTTTGTGACTTTTCCAAGGAGAAAATGCGGTAAAATAAACTTAAATTAATATACAGAGTAATTTCTGCTGTCCAACTTAGCTAGTGTGCTGCTTTTTCGGTAAATCTAGAAGCCCGACAATTGATGCAAAACTTAAATAGGAATAGATTTCGGTCATTTCTTGAAAATTGTAACAAAAATTTTCCAAATGCTCTGGATACTCTGCTGTTATCTCTCATGAAAAACGAAGTCATTGATTTTTAACATCGACGGAAAACTATGCAAGAGACCAATTAATCTATGCATGCTATATTTTGTAATGGATTGGTACGTCCCTAACTTTAATACATTCTTTTCTCTCATTTTTCCTTTAATTTTCGATATTTTGGATACATCTTCACAAACTTAACACCATTTCCTTTAAAGTGCTCATGCTGCTGCACATTATGGCTTTAAGTTTTTCATGAACTTCAAGATCACTGTGATTAATATGTCTCACAGAGCCCGGCGCAGGCGCAGCGTATTGGTGGTATTTGTCTCTGTATCACTTAGATTGTCTTAAACTTGCGCATTCATAAGAGGACATATTTTACAAGATTTAAGAAAGAGCACATCCGTCAAATGAATTTCGGCAACTACTTCGACCTCCAAATACGTAAAATTGCATGTCCACGAAATGAAAGAGAATATTTCTCTTTCTTTTCGGCAGACTAGGAGACTTTAACGCATGCGCAGAAAAGTTGGATGGGGCGAAACGCGTGATACAACTATTTCGACTTCCAATTAGGTAAAATTGCATATCCACGAAATGAAGGATAACTCCTTATGGGTGGCTTGAAGACTTCAATGCATGAGTAGGAAAGTTTGATGAGGCCAAACGCCCGATACAACTATTTTGACTTTCAAGAAGATACAATTGCAGGAGAAAACGATGTTCTAAATCATCCTAACGATTCCGTTCGTCGAACCCAACTTTTAGTTCGTATAACCGAAGGCTCGCTTCGCATAACCGAATTTGTGAGGTTAAAATAACTAAAAAATCAGGTAAAAAAGATGCAACTACCTTTGCGTTGAAGTTGGCGCTGTTCTCCTCCCAGATGGGGTCGTCCCACCCGCCGGAGCTCCCGGAGGACCCGCGGCGACTCGGGTCCCACGAGTTGCGTCTGCCGATCTCCAAGGAGTCGGTCGAGAAGCGGCGCTTCGAGAGGGAGTCCCTCCTCAAGGAGCCCACCGAGGAGATGGAGTCCCTGCGGCCGGACGGGATCGAGGAGATCGAGTCCCTCCTGTTGCCGAGCCCGCCGAGCGAGTCCCTCCGGTTGTTGAGCCCGACGGAGTTGCGCCGCTCGTTGATCCCCAGGGTGGACAGCCCGATCTTCGAGTCCTTGCGGAGGATGGAGGTCGGCGTGGGGGTGAGGGAGTCCCGGCGGAGGGACCCGGTGGAGGCGGCCAGGGAGTCCTTGCGGAGGGAGGAGGCGAACTGGGAGGGGTGGAGGGTGGGGTCCTTGACGGCGACCGGGCCCAGGGTGAGGGAGTCCCTCCGGCGGAGACTTGCCGGCGGCGGGCAGATGGTCACCTGGATCGAGTCCCGCCGGGCGGGGCTCACCGAGTTCCTCCGGGACTGCGAGAGCGGGAGCCCCAGGGACCCGCGCCGCCCGTGGATGTCGCAGTTCTTGTCCACCTTCGTCGAGAAGTGCACGTGCTCCGAGATGGACGACTTCCGCCGCCCCGGGTTGTGGTTGTGGTTGTGGTTCTGGTCCGTCAGCTGCACGTCCTCGAAGAGGGCTTCCAGCCGCTTCAGGGCACTCGCCGTCGCTGTCATGCCGATGACGTCACTCGCGCACAACACAGGAAACACACGACAAACCCGAAAACCAACGGCACGAAACTGCTCGGGTATCGAATCGAATCGATGAGACTGGTCTCGGGTACCAGGAACAACGACACAGCTCAAGAGTTAAATCGCACGTGGTATGACCCTTTCTTGCAACGCTTCAGAATACGATACGCTGTAGTGCCTCGGATACAAAATTTACAGAGAATAGTCGAAGTACGGATAGAGGTTGCCACACTGAAGGGATAACTATTTCTGGGTTAACTGGCGTAATAAACAGGTCGCGACACTGATCTGAGGTAGAAATAAAACCAAGCAAAAGTCGGTCTGATACGCACTGGTTGAAACGAATATATGGTTTAAATCCCCGCAAAATTCAAATAATAACGAGCAGATTTGTGATTCCAACCGATAAAGTGACGATTACAACACGAACAGTTTAGTAAAAACCGATCGCGGTGGCTCAAATCACGCGAAACCGAATGCTAAAATCAACACACCGATAGAGAACGAAGTGGGACATGCAACTTTTTGGTCCCTAGGGCCGGACGGGACGGCGGGAAAGGACGGAAACGACGGGGTTTTCCACTTGGCGAAGGGGACGCGGCGGTCACATGTTATCAAGCGGAACTGGGCGCGAAGTAGGATGACGGGCGCGAGGAGCACGGAGTAGGAGATCCCCGGGAGAAGGAGCGAGCGAAACTGAAACTGGAAACTGGCACACCTGGCGTGCCTGGCGTCTCGGTCTTGGGCTCGCCATATCGGGGCCGGCCGCGGCCGGAGCCCCCGGGCCCCCGCGCGGCCCGCGCCACAGCCCCCGGCTCGGCCGCCGAGAATCCTCCGATCCGATCCCGGCTTTGACCGTGAATCCGCGCTGGAATTTGTGACCGCTCGTCGCGCATCGCGCCTCGGCTTAGACCATTCCTGTTTCGCGGGCCGTCCATTGATTCCATGCCTTTCGACTCGGAGTTGCCTATAACATTGTTCTTAGCGCCGTCATAGATGTTTACGGCCAGAGACAAGAGATCCTCCACTCGTATCTCGGCTATTGTCAGGCATGTAGCCAGAGGGGGCGCTTTAGGGGGCTCGAGCTCCCTCCGAAAGTAAAAAAGGAGGGAAAAAAATGAAGAAAAGGGGAGACAGAAAATACCAAAAGGCGAGAAAAGAGGCAGTTTGAACATTCAAAATGCGTCGAAATAGATTTAAAATTTCAAAAATTATCTAGGTGTGTTGAATTCAACAATTTGAAGGTATCGTAGGCTGAAAGTAAAAAAAAATGCGTAATTTTCCGGCTGAAATTAATGAAAAATCTGTGTCACGGAAGCCTCAGAATACATCCAAATAGAATTAAAATTTCAAAAATTTGCCGGGGGAAGCCGCCCGAACCCCCCCCCCCCCCCTCTGAACTGGGAGTTATTCCATACCCCCCGAACTTCCCCTTAGCCGAGGAGGGGGGAACCCTTCTCGCCCAACCAAGCCCCCCTTGAAAGCCCCATCCTACGTGTCTGGCTATTGTGAAAGCTTTTACTTTCGGGACGTCAAAAATTAACTGTTGACTTACCTACATGGTTGATGTTTAACAACGTGTTGGCAGTTTCGTTTTGCAAACAAGCCAAAACAAGTCAAAGTTTGGGAAACTTGTTTGGCTCATGACATCACCCGAAGCTCATCATCCACCATGTAGGTAGGTCAACAGCCGAAAAAAGAGTGACGACTCTTACTCCCTTATAATTGTCCATAAGGAAGAGTTGCATCCCTGAAAGTGAAAGTTTTGACCTGTCGCCAAGAGGCCAATGGAGGGTCTCTTGTCTCGGTTTACGTCCCGCCGCCATGGAGCTCTTGCATACAAAGGGGGTGTTCCATTTGGACCGAGTTCGTTGGAAAGGAACCGATCCACATTAAGTTGAGACTGAGAAAAAGAAGTTTGAAGTTTAACTTCTGCACATACCCGTTGATATACCGAAAGGTGCAGCCGGGCAGTCTTCTACATCAAATTAAGGTCCTTACTTAGCTCTCTCAGACTTTACTTTCTGGCTCTAAATGTCTCTCTACGCTTTGTTTAATGCCTTAACCTACACTACCTCCAGTCTTCCTACATGCTCTCTAATTATTGGCTGTCTTCATTTAAAGTCTTCTATTTTATCACACTCTTTTGGGCCTGATCTGCTGTCTTAATGTCCTCATGTTTTTCTGCTGTAGAATCTTAAATTTGTCTTAATATCCCTGCCAATTTATTGTCATTTTCGCATATAATTTTCATTTTGTATACTCTTTGTAAACTCTTTTGTAGAATAAAAAAAAAAAAAAAAAAAAAACTTCTGCATAAGGCTCAATGCTGAAAATAAACTTTAACCTTTCTTTTCGCAAAGAAATTTCTTCTGTTTGACTTTCAGATTTTGGCAGGAGAAAGTAAACGATTAAAGGAACTCGAAAACGTTCTTAACTCAATTTTTTCGAAAATGCGGGTTGGTTCCTTTCCGATAAACTCGGTCCATTTAGACCATGGTGTCAAAAATTCAACACATATACCTAAGCGGTAATTTTCTCAAAAATTCAATGTTCTCCCACTAGTTTTGTAGGATCAGTGCATTCGCACTAATTTTTACAAATGTCAACACCCTTGTCGTAAGTTTTTCTAGAATCAGTGCGTTGAGCGTTCTCCCTATAGAATAAAACAGATTTTTTTATTCGTTAACTAAAAGTTTTGGTCCATGCAACCGTGCTTCTTTCATCAGTCTCATACGTTCGGCTATATAAAACGTTCAGTTGCACGAACTAAAAGTTAAGTTTATAGACCGGATATTTGAAATGATATAGAACACCATGTTCCCCTTCATTTCGTGGAAATGCAATTTTATCTTCTTGGAAGTCGAAATATTTGTATCACGTATTTCGCCCTACCTGACTTTTCTACTCATGCGTTAAAGTATCTGAACTAGCCGAAAAGAGTTCATGTTCTGCTTCATTTCGAAGAGATACAATTGTACCTACTTGGAAGTCGAAATTCACGCATTTCGCCCCATCCAACTTTTCTACTAGGCGTCATAATTTCTAAGTCAGTAGAAAAGAGACTTGTCATTGAGACATTTGCCATTGTTCCTGATATGCGAGAAAATTTTGTTGCCGCATGCCTATGACCAACTCTATGAAAAGGGACCGAATTTTCCGGAAGAAAAGTTCCAAAACTATACACTAGCGCAAAAAACGATGATGGGTAACGCCTGCCAAACTGAATGCATACTTCAAGCATCGCGCCGTCTCCCCAAGCCCTGAGGAACCTGCAATAAAGAGGGGGAGGGGGTGTCGAAAAGTCAAAAAGAGTTTTTTACGTGATCGATGAAGGATATACCAACAATTTAAGTAAATTCAAAAGTGGCGAAAAATTAAAAGTCTGATGGCCAAGCTTCGCTTTCCACATTGACGCGCATTTTGAGGGAAAATAGGACCAAGATTTGGGGGCCCGCGTGGCGTTGCGGCGGCAGTGCGGCGCGGCACACGAAAACGTTAATGTTATTCACTTCATGCTCGGTGGCGCGGTGCAGCGGGTCAACACTTTCACTGGGCTGGAGATCCTATCAGGGCCAAGAAAAGACCTACTCAGTGGCGCTCGCGCTCGCGATGTTCCCGCTGAAACGGATTTTCTGTGCCACCGACCACCAACCACGGACCGCACTACCGTGCCAAGGAAAAACGCCGTATGAACATTCGAAAGTTGCCAAATTCCCCCGGACATAATCGGTATATTTTTGAGGGAAATTATGAATATTTTTCCTTGAATTTTTCAAATATTTTGGACTAAATTGCGAAAAATATTGTCTAAGAATTTTGAGGAGAAATATTTATGATTTCCCCAGTGAATTCAATTTTTCTTGAATGAAATATGGCAACGTCTGAAGGCTCATACGGCGTTTTTCCTTAGCACTGCAGCGTATACCACGGGCACCGCGCCGCCGGGGTCCTATGTCTCGGTAAACATCACACCAGCCTGCGGGCCGATTATTGAAATTGATAGACAAAGCTATAGACAAAGGAGACAAAAGAGATATGGAGAGATCCTATTGGTGGAAGCGGGTGGTTGCAATGGACCAAGGAGGTAGGTAATAGACTAACTAACGGCAACCCACGAGAGATCCGACAGTTAGTCTATCATTTTCTCCCTTTGTCTATAGGAACCTCTCATTTCAACCAATAGGATCGCTCCATACTCCCTATGTCTTCTTTGTCTATAGCTTTGTCCATCAATTTCAATAATCAGTCCGCAGTTAGGAAACGTCGGGGTCAGAGACGAAGAGAGACCGCTTCAATGGTGGAAGCTTTTACTGTAGGGACTCCTACATTCAACTGCTGACCTACCTAAAAGGTGGATGCTTAACAACTTGTTAAGTATTTTGCTTTGCAAGCATATCGAAGTTAAGGCCTGGACAGACGTTCAAAGTGAAGCTCCAAAGTGATGGTTGTTGAGCCAAGTGTTGCGCATCGATGCTAAAAAAGAGAGAGGGTTGAGCCCTGTGTCCACTCGTCAAGACGACGTCAAAATGGAAGCTCAAAGTGAATCGATTTCAACAATAAGTGGCTCTAAGTCGGGACTTGATGCGATTGATGAGTGTTGCATCTCAAATTAGAGCGGCGCGACTCTTTTTTGATCAACAATCGGGAACAGATCGTATTTATCGATTCACTTCGAGCTTCCATTTGGACGCTATTTTGACGAGTGGACACAGGGCTTTGGAGGTAATCGCTGGCAACACTGTGCTAGACAGCCACCACTTTGGAGCTTTTTTTCAACGTTTGTTCAGACCTTTTGGTAAACGTATTTGGTTCATGACGTCACCCAAAGCTCATCGTCTATCTGGTAGGTAAGATGACTGTTGCTCTCATATAGTTGTCCGTAAGGAAGTTTTGACAATTTTGAAGTAAGTTTCCATCTGTTGCCAGGAGGCCTGTGGAAGGTCTCTCAATGTCTCTGGTTGGGATCTTAAATGATCCTGCTTAAATCCTGCTGCGGTTCATCCATAAAAGCGCTTATCTGCAGAGGAAAAGTGATGGCAAATAGGTTGTTATTAAAATAAGCCAAAGACAGTTGATCCTGAAGAATATAATCCACCTCTTGTAATACCTGTAGTCTGTAGTAAATACAGTAATATTCTGGCTTACCTTTACAAGTAACTATCATAAGAAACAGTGCATGGAAAACCAATGGCAAATATGCTTTCTCTGAAAAGAGCCAGAAACAGTAGTTGCTCATCGCAAAATTTAGCAAACTTTACAAAAAAGTCACGAAAAGTTATGCAAAACTTGTGCGATCAAGATAGAAACAGTAAAACGGGGCAGGAAAGTGACCTCGCCAATCGAGATCAACGTTTTTTAGTGTCACAATCGACACATATTTCTTATTTTCTTTTCGTCATCGTCTGTAAGGTGCCTACGACAAATTGGTGGTCACCCTTGACAGGAGGAGAAAAAAAATGAACGCCGAAAAGAGACTGGACATACACAACTCAGAGGAGGAAGACTGAGCGTGTGGTGTGGCGCGGCGCGCAGCGAGAGATAATCTGAGTGGTTTCAAGAGCAGATGCCCACTTATGGACAGGGCAGAGTGCAGCAATGTCAGCAGGTTGCCCAACAGTCAACAGCCAACATCCAACACCCAGGCCCGAGCATAAGGAGAGACATACTACCGAGCTATGGAAAAGCGCCGTAAGAACCTTTAGACATTGCCAAATTCCCATCGATAAAACGCGCAATAATTTCTGGAAAAGTCGTCAATATTTTTTTTCCATTTTACAGAGAATTTTGCTCGCAATTAAATTTGAAGTATCTCAAAAATTCGAAGAAAAACATTCGTAACTTTTCTGAAACAATAAACGTTTTAGCGATGGGGATTCGGCAACATTTGAATGTACATACGGCTTTCTTCCTTGGCACTGTGCTTCACTCCTCAACCGATTTCACTTTTTACGAGTCATGGTGACCACGAGAAATCGCCGGGATCTCAAAATCCTTAGGGAATTATAAAAGCTTTCCTTCAAAAATTCCATTTGAAAAGTCCGTCTCGTGTGCCCAGAAGTGGACAGTATTCGCAAATGTTGGAAAATGAAGTTTCGTGGATTTTATTCGCGGGAAATACATTTTTGTGAAGAAATAATTTAAAAAATAATTATTCATTCATTATCATAACACCCTCGTACACTTCATTGTGACTTTCGATCGTCTAAACTTTTAAAAGGTGGAGAATTGGACCATATAAAACACACTAGAACAGGGAGCAGCTATAAAAATTCTCTCGAAAAAAAAGACAAACTGATGAAAGAAAGAAAACATTTCTTAGTGCTTAGACTGCAACTTTCAAAAGTTTTTCAAAATTATCTAGCTCATCTTCCTACTTAGGAGTGAGCTTTATAACTCCGTAGAAAATATGGTTCGATTTAACTTACAGTTAAAAAAGCTCCTCTGCTACGTTTTAATGAAAAGACGGACTCACCTGGAACAAAAATCAAATCAAAAGTTAGAGAGACGAGAAAAAGGGTTCCGACAAAAGAATCATTCAAC